>NW_027488740.1:0-300000 GCF_050948215.1 Halictus rubicundus | reverse complement strand
ATCCTATCCTCTATCCTATCCTATCCTCTATCCGATCCTCTATCCTATCCTATCCTGTATCCTATCCTATCCTCTTTCCTATCCTATCCTCTATCCTATCCTATCCTCTATCCTATCCTATCCTCTATCCTCTATCCTCTATCCTCTATCCTCTATCCTCTATCCTCTATCCTCTATCCTCTATCCTCTATCCTCTATCCTCTATCCTCTATCCTCTATCCTCTATCCTCTATCCTCTATCCTCTATCCTCTATCCTCTATCCTCTATCCTCTATCCTCTATCCTCTATCCTCTATCCTCTATCCTCTATCCTCTATCCTCTATCCTATCCTATCCTCTATCCTATCCTATCCTATCCTCTATCCTATCCTATCCTCTATCCTATCCTATCCTCTATCCTATCCTATCCTCTATCCTATCCTATCCTCTATCCTATCCTATCCTCTATCCTATCCTATCCTCTATCCTATCCTATCCTCTATCCTATCCTATCCTCTATCCTATCCTATCCTCTATCCTATCCTATCCTCTATCCTATCCTATCCTCTATCCTATCCTATCCTCTATCCTATCCTATCCTCTATCCTATCCTATCCTCTATCCTATCCTATCCTCTATCCTATCCTATCCTCTATCCTATCCTATCCTCTATCCTATCCTATCCTCTATCCTATCCTATCCTCTATCCTATCCTATCCTCTATCCTATCCTATCCTCTATCCTATCCTATCCTCTATCCTATCCTATCCTCTATCCTATCCTATCCTCTATCCTATCCTATCCTCTATCCTATCCTATCCTCTATCCGATCCTCTATCCTATCCTATCCTCTATCCTATCCTATCCCCTATCCTATCCTATCCTATATCCTCTCCTCTATCCTATCCTATCCTCTATCCTATCCTATCCTCTATGCTATCCTACCCTCTTCCCTATCCTATCCTCTATCCTATCCTATCCTCTATCCTATCCTATCCTCTATCCTATCCTATCCTCTATCGTATCCTATCCTCTATCCTGTCCTATCCTCTATCCTATCCTATCCTCTATCCTATCCTATCCTTTATCCTATCCTATCCTCTATCCTATCCTACCCTCTATCCTATCCTATCCTCTATCCTATCCTATCCTCTATCCTATCCTCTCCTCTATCCTATCCTACCATCTGTCCTATCCTCTCCTCTATCCTATCCTATCCTCTATCCTATCCTATCCTCTATCCTATCCTATCCTATCCTCTATCCGATCCTCTATCCTAGCCCATCCTCTATTATATCCTATCCTCTATCCTACCCTATCCTCTATCCTATCCGATCCTCTATCCTATCCTATCCTGTATCCTGTCCTATCCTCTATCCTATCCTATCCTCTATCCTATCCTTTCCTCTATCCTATCCAATCCGCTATCCTATCCTATCCTCTATCCTATCGTATCATCTATCGTATCCTATCCTCTATCCTGTCCTATCCTCTATCCTATCGTATCCTCTATCGTGTCCTATCCTCTATCCTATCCTATCCTCTTTCCTATCCTATCCTCT
This sequence comes from Halictus rubicundus, assembly GCF_050948215.1. Taxonomy (NCBI): domain Eukaryota; kingdom Metazoa; phylum Arthropoda; class Insecta; order Hymenoptera; family Halictidae; genus Halictus; species Halictus rubicundus. The sequence continues at coordinate 298,459 of NW_027488740.1, read as the reverse complement.
ATCCTATCCTATCCTCTATCCTCTATCCTCTATCCTCTATCCTCTATCCTCTATCCTCTATCCTCTATCCTCTATCCTCTATCCTCTATCCTCTATCCTCTATCCTCTATCCTCTATCCTCTATCCTCTATCCTCTATCCTCTATCCTCTATCCTCTATCCTCTATCCTCTATCCTCTATCCTCTATCCTCTATCCTCTATCCTCTATCCTCTATCCTCTATCCTCTATCCTCTATCCTCTATCCTCTATCCTCTATCCTCTATCCTCTATCCTCTATCCTCTATCCTCTATCCTCTATCCTCTATCCTCTATCCTCTATCCTCTATCCTCTATCCTCTATCCTCTATCCTCTATCCTATCCTATCCTCTATCCTATCCTATCCTATCCTCTATCCTATCCTATCCTCTATCCTATCCTATCCTCTATCCTATCCTATCCTCTATCCGATCCTCTATCCTATCCTATCCTCTATCCTATCCTATCCCCTATCCTATCCTATCCTCTATCCTCTCCTCTATCCTATCCTATCCTCTATCCTATCCTATCCTCTATGCTATCCTACCCTCTTTCCTATCCTATCCTCTATCCTATCCTATCCTCTATCCTATCCTATCCTCTATCCGATCCTCTATCCTATCCTATCCTCTATCCTATCCTATCCCCTATCCTATCCTATCCTCTATCCTCTCCTCTATCCTATCCTATCCTCTATCCTATCCTATCCTCTATGCTATCCTACCCTCTTTCCTATCCTATCCTCTATCCTATCCTATCCTCTATCCTATCCTGTCCTCTATCCTATCCTATCCTCTATCGTATCCTATCCTCTATCCTGTCCTATCCTCTATCCTATCCTATCCTCTATCCTATCCTATCCTTTATCCTATCCTATCCTCTATCCTATCCTACCCTCTATCCTATCCTATCCTCTATCCTATCCTATCCTCTATCCTATCCTCTCCTCTATCCTATCCTACCATCTATCCTATCCTCTCCTCTATCCTATCCTATCCTCTATCCTATCCTATCCTATCCTCTATCCGATCCTCTATCCTAGCCTATCCTCTATTATATCCTATCCTCTATCCTATCCTATCCTCTATCCTATCCTATCCTCTATCCTATCCTCTCCTCTATCCTATCCTATCCTCTATCCTATCCTATCCTCTATCCTATCCTATCCTATCCTTTATCCTATCCTCTATCCTATCCTCTATCCTATCCTCTATCCTATCCTATCCACTATCCTATCCTCTATCCTACCCTCTATCCTATCCTCTATCCTATCCTATCCTCTATCCTATCCTCTATAATATCGTTTACTCTATCATATCCTATCCTCTATCCTATAATATCATCTATCCTATTCTATCCTCTATCCTATCCTCTATCATATCCAATCCTCTATCGTATCCTCTATCCTATCCTACCCTCTTTCCTATCCTATCCTCTATCCTATCCTATCCTCTATCCTCTATCCTATCCTATCCTCTATCCTATCCTATCCTCTATCCTATCCTATCATCTATCCTATCCTATCCTCTATCCTATCCAATCCTCTATCCGATCCTCTATCCTATCCTATCCTCTATCCTATCCTCTCCTCTATCCTATCCTACCATCTATCCTATCCTCTCCTCTATCCTATCCTATCCTCTATCCTATCCTATCCTCTATCCTATCCTATCGTATCCTCTATCCGATCCTCTATCCTAGCCTATCCTCTATTATATCCTATCCTCTATCCTATCCTATCCTCTATCCTATCCTATCCTCTATCCAATCCTATCCTATATTCTATCCTTTCCTCTATCCTATCCAATCCTCTATCCTATCCTATCCTCTATCCTATCCTATCGTCTATCCTATCCAATCCTCTATCCTATCCTATCGTCTACCCTATCCTATCCTCTATTATATCCTATCCTCTATCCTATCCTATCCTATCCTCTATCCGATCCTCTATCCTATCCTATCCTCTATCCTACCCTATCCTCTATCCTATCCTTTCCTCAATCCGATCCTCTATCCTATCCTCTATCCTATACTAGCTTCTACCTTATCCTCTCCTGTATCGTATCCTATCCTCTATCCTATTCTATCCTCTATCCGATCCTCTATCCAATCCTATCCTTTATCCTATCCTATCCTCTATCCTACTCTATCCTCTATCCTATCCTATCCTCTATCCTATCCTATCCTATCCTCTATCGTATCCTATCCTGTCCTCTATGCAATCCTATCCTTTACCCTATCCTATCCTCTATTCTATCCTATCCTCTATCCTATACTATCCTCTATCCTATCCTATCCTCTATCCTATCCTATCCTCCATCCGATCCTCTATCCAATCCTATCCTCTATCCTATCCTATCCTCTATCCTATTCTATCCTCTATCCTATCCTAACCTCTATCCTATCCTATCCTCCATCCGATCCTCTATCCTATCCTATCCTCTATCGTATCCTATCCTATCCTCTATCCGATCCTCTATCCTATCCTATCCTCTATCCGATCCTCTATCCTATCCTATCCTCTATCCGATCCTCTATCCTATCCTCTATCGTATCCTATCCTATCCTCTATCATATCCTATCCTCTATCCGATCCTCTATCCAATCCTATCCTCTATTCTATCCTATCCTCTATCCTATACTATCCTCTATCCTATCCTATCCTCTATCCTATCCTATCATCTATCCGATCATCTATCCTATCCTTTCCTCTATCCTATCCTATCCTCTATCCGATCCTCTATCCTGTCCTCTATCCTATCCTCTATCCTATCCTATCCGATCCTCTATCCTATCCTCTATCCTATACTAGCCTCTACCTTATCCTCTCCCCTATCCTATCCAATTACCTATCCGATCCAATTACCTATCGTATCCTCTATCAGATCCTCTATCCTATCCTATCATCTATCCTATCCTCTATCGTATCCTATCCTATCCTCTTTCCTATCCTATCCTCTATCCTATCCTATCCTCTATCCTATCCTCTATCCTATCCTATCCTCTATCCTATCCTCTATACCATCCTCTATCCTATCCTATCCTCTATCCGATCCTCTATCCTATCCTCTATCGTATCCTATCCTATCCTCTATAATATCGTTTACTCTATCATATCCTATCCTCTATCCTATAATATCATCTATCCTATCCTATCCTCTAACTTATCCTATCATCTATCCTATCCAATTACCTATCCTATCCTCTAACCTATCCTTTCCTCTATCCTATCCTATCCTCTATCCGATCCTCTATCCTATCCTCTATCCTATCCTATCCGATCCTCTATCCTATCCTCTATCCTATACTATCCTCTACCTTATCCTATCCTCTATCCTATCCAATTACCTATCCTATCCTCGATCCTATCCTATCCTCCATCCTATCCTATCCTCTATCAGATCCTCTATCCTATACTAGCCTCTACCTTACCCTCTCCCCTATCCTATCCAATTACCTATCCGATCCTCTATCCTATCCTATCCTCTATCCGATCGTATCCTCTATCAGATCCTCTATCCTATCCTATCATCTATCCTATCCTCTATCGTATCCTATCCTATCCTCTTTCCTATCCTATCCTCTATCCTATCCTATCCTCTATCCTATCCTCTATACCATCCTCTATCCTATCCTATCCTCTATCCGATCCTATCCTCTATCCTATCCTCTCCTCTATCCTATCCTATCCTCTATCCTATCCTATAGTCTATCCTCTATCCTATCCTACCCTCTTTCCTATCCTATCATCTATTCTATCCGCTATCCTATACTATCCTCTATCCTATCCTATCCTTTATCCTATCCTATCCTCTATCCTATCCTATCCTCTATCCTATACTATCCTCTAACTTATCCTATCCTCTATCCTATCCAATTACCTATCCTATCCTCTATCCTATCCTATCCTCTATCCTATCCTCTATCCTATCCTCTATCCTATACTATCCTCTATCCTATCCTATCTTCTATCCTATCCTATCCGATCCTCTATCCTATCCTCTATCCTATACTATCCTCTACCTTATCCTATCCTCTATCCTATCCAATTACCTATCCTATCCTCTATCCTATCCTTTCCTCTATCAGATCCTCTATCGTATCCTATCATCTATCCTATCCTCTATCGTATCCTATCCTATCCTCTTTCCAATCCTATCCTCTATCCTATCCTATCCTCTATCCTATCCTCTATACCATCCTTTATCCTATCCTATCCTCTATCCGATCCTCTATCCTATCCTATCCTCTATCCGATCCTCTATCCAATCCTATCCTCTATTCTATCCTATCCTCTATCCTATACTATCCTCTATCCTATCCTATCCTCTATCCTATCCTATCATCTATCCGATCATCTATCCTATCCTTTCCTCTATCCTATCCTATCCTCTATCCGATCCTCTATCCTGTCCTCTATCCTATCCTCTATCCTATCCTATCCGATCCTCTATCCTATCCTCTATCCTATACTAGCCTCTACCTTATCCTCTCCCCTATCCTATCCAATTACCTATCCGATCCAATTACCTATCGTATCCTCTATCAGATCCTCTATCCTATCCTATCATCTATCCTATCCTCTATCGTATCCTATCCTATCCTCTTTCCTATCCTATCCTCTATCCTATCCTATCCTCTATCCTATCCTCTATCCTATCCTATCCTCTATCCTATCCTCTATACCATCCTCTATCCTATCCTATCCTCTATCCGATCCTCTATCCTATCCTCTATCGTATCCTATCCTATCCTCTATAATATCGTTTACTCTATCATATCCTATCCTCTATCCTATAATATCATCTATCCTATCCTATCCTCTAACTTATCCTATCATCTATCCTATCCAATTACCTATCCTATCCTCTAACCTATCCTTTCCTCTATCCTATCCTATCCTCTATCCGATCCTCTATCCTATCCTCTATCCTATCCTATCCGATCCTCTATCCTATCCTCTATCCTATACTATCCTCTACCTTATCCTATCCTCTATCCTATCCAATTACCTATCCTATCCTCGATCCTATCCTATCCTCCATCCTATCCTATCCTCTATCAGATCCTCTATCCTATACTAGCCTCTACCTTACCCTCTCCCCTATCCTATCCAATTACCTATCCGATCCTCTATCCTATCCTATCCTCTATCCGATCGTATCCTCTATCAGATCCTCTATCCTATCCTATCATCTATCCTATCCTCTATCGTATCCTATCCTATCCTCTTTCCTATCCTATCCTCTATCCTATCCTATCCTCTATCCTATCCTCTATACCATCCTCTATCCTATCCTATCCTCTATCCGATCCTATCCTCTATCCTATCCTCTCCTCTATCCTATCCTATCCTCTATCCTATCCTATAGTCTATCCTCTATCCTATCCTACCCTCTTTCCTATCCTATCATCTATTCTATCCGCTATCCTATACTATCCTCTATCCTATCCTATCCTTTATCCTATCCTATCCTCTATCCTATCCTATCCTCTATCCTATACTATCCTCTAACTTATCCTATCCTCTATCCTATCCAATTACCTATCCTATCCTCTATCCTATCCTATCCTCTATCCTATCCTCTATCCTATCCTCTATCCTATACTATCCTCTATCCTATCCTATCTTCTATCCTATCCTATCCGATCCTCTATCCTATCCTCTATCCTATACTATCCTCTACCTTATCCTATCCTCTATCCTATCCAATTACCTATCCTATCCTCTATCCTATCCTTTCCTCTATCAGATCCTCTATCGTATCCTATCATCTATCCTATCCTCTATCGTATCCTATCCTATCCTCTTTCCAATCCTATCCTCTATCCTATCCTATCCTCTATCCTATCCTCTATACCATCCTTTATCCTATCCTATCCTCTATCCGATCCTCTATCCTATCCTATCCTCTATAATATCGTTTACTCTATCATATCCTATCCTCTATCCTATAATATCATATATCCTATTCTATCCTCTATCCTATCCTATCCTCTATCCTATCCTATCCTCTATCCTATCCTCTCCTCTATCCTATCCTATCCTCTATCCTATCCTATAGTCTATCGTCTATCCTATCCTACCCTCTTTCCTATCCTATCATCTATCCTATCCTATCTTCTATCCTATCCTCTATCCTATCCTATCCTCTATCCTATCCTATTCTCTATCCTATCCTATCATCTATCCTATTCTATCCTCTATCCTATCCTATCCTCTATCCTATCCTATCCTCTATCCTACCCTATCCTCTATCCTATCCTTTCCTCAATCCTATTATATCCTCTATCCTATCCTATCCTCTATCCTATCCTATCCTATCCTATCCTCTATCCTATCCTGTCCTCTATCCTATCCTATTCTCTATCCTATCCTATCATCTATCCTATTCTATCCTCTATCCTATCCTATCCTCTATCCTATACTATCCTCTATCCTATCCTATCCTCTATCCTATCCTATCCTCCATCCGATCCTCTATCCAATCCTATCCTCTATCCTATCCTATCCTCTATCCTATTCTATCCTCTATCCTATCCTAACCTCTATCCTATCCTATCCTCCATCCGATCCTCTATCCTATCCTATCCTCTATCGTATCCTATCCTATCCTCTATCCGATCCTCTATCCTATCCTATCCTCTATCCGATCCTCTATCCTATCCTATCCTCTATCCGATCCTCTATCCTATCCTCTATCGTATCCTATCCTATCCTCTATCATATCCTATCCTCTATCCGATCCTCTATCCAATCCTATCCTCTATTCTATCCTATCCTCTATCCTATACTATCCTCTATCCTATCCTATCCTCTATCCTATCCTATCATCTATCCGATCATCTATCCTATCCTTTCCTCTATCCTATCCTATCCTCTATCCGATCCTCTATCCTGTCCTCTATCCTATCCTATCCTCTATCCTAGCCTATCATCTATCCGATCATCTATCCTATCCTTTCCTCTATCCTATCCTATCCTCTATCCGATCCTCTATCCTGTCCTCTATCCTATCCTATCCTCTATCCTATCCTATCCTCTATCCTATCCTATCCTCTATCCTATCCTATCCTCTATCCCATCCTATTCTCTATCCTATCCTACTCTCTATCCTTTCCTATCATCTATCCTATCCTATCCTCTATCCGATCCTCTATCCTATCCTATCCTCTATCCTATCCTCTATACCATCCTCTATCCTATCCTATCCTCTATCCTATCCTTTCCTCTATCCTATCCTATCCTCTATCCGATCCTCTATCCTATCCTCTATCCTATACTATCCTCTATCCTATCCTATCCTCTATCCTATCCTATCCTCTATCCGATCATCTATCCTATCCTATCCTCTACCCTATCCTATCCTCTATTATATCCTATCCTCTATCCTATCCTATCCTATCCTCTATCCGATCATCTATCCTATCCTATCCTCTATCCTACCCTATCCTCTATCCTATCCTTTCCTCAATCCTATTATATCCTCTATCCTATCCTATCCTCTATCCTATCCTATCCTATCCTATCCTCTATCCTATCCTGTCCTCTATCCTATCCTATTCTCTATCCTATCCTATCATCTATCCTATTCTATCCTCTATCTTATCCTATCCTCTATCCTATCCTATCCTTAATCCTATCCTATCCTCTATCCGATCCTATCCTCTATCCTATACTATCCTCTAACTTATCCTATCCTCTATCCTATCCAATTACCTATCCTATCCTCTATCCTATCCTTTCCTCAATCCTATCCTATCCTCTATCCGATCCTCTATCCTATCCTCTATCCTATCCTATCCACTATCCTATCCTATCCTCTATCCTATCCTATCCTCTATCCGATCCTCTATCCTATCCTATCGTCTACCCTATCCTATCCTCTATTATATCCTATCCTCTATCCTATCCTATCCTATCCTCTATCCGATCCTCTATCCTATCCTATCCTCTATCCTACCCTATCCTCTATCCTATCCTTTCCTCAATCCTATTATATCCTCTATCCTATCCTATCCTCTATCCTATCCTATCCTATCCTATCCTCTATCCTATCCTGTCCTCTATCCTATCCTATCCTCTATCCTATTCTATCCTCTATCCTATCCTATCCTCTATCCTATCCTATCCTCTATCCTATCCTATCTTCTATCCTATCCTATCCGATCCTCTATCCTATCCTCTATCCTATACTATCCTCTACCTTATCCTATCCTCTATCCTATCCAATTACCTATCCTATCCTCTATCCTATCCTATCCTCTATCCTATCCTATCCTCTATGCTATCCTATCCTCTACCTTATCCTATCCTCTATCCTATCCAATTACCTATCCCATCCTCTATCCTATCCTTTCCTCTATCCTATCCTATCCTCTATCCTATCCCATCCTCTATCCGAACCTCTATCCTATCCTATCCTGTATCCTATCCTATCCTCTATCAGATCCTCTATCGTATCCTATCATCTATCCTATCCTCTATCGTATCCTATCCTATCCTCTATCCGATCGTATCCTCTATCAGATCCTCTATCCTATCCTATCATCTATCCTATCCTCTATCGTATCCTATCGTATCCTCTTTCCTATCCTATCCTCTATCCTATCCTATCCTCTATCCTATCCTATCCTTTATGCTATCCTATCCTCTACCTTATCCTATCCTCTATCCTATCCAATTACCTATCCTATCCTCTATCCTATCCTTTCCTCTATCCTATCCTATTCTCTATCCTATCCTATCCTCTATCCGATCCTCTATCCTATCCTATCCTGTATCCTATCCTATCCTCTATCAGATCCTCTATCGTATCCTATCATCTATCCTATCCTCTATCGTATCCTATCCTATCCTCTTTCCTATCCTATCCTCTATCCTATCCTATCCTCTATCCTATCCTCTATCCGATAATCTATCCTATCCTATCCTCTATAATATCGTTTACTCTATCATATCCTGTCCTCTATTCTATCCTATCCTCTATCATATACTATCCTCTATCCTATCCTATCCTCTATCCTATTCTATCCTCTATCCGATCCTCTATCCAATCCTATCCTTTATCCTATCCTATCCTCTATCCTATCCTCTCCTCTATCCTATCCTTTCCTCTATCCTATCCTATCCTCTATCCGATCCTCTGTCCTATCCTCTATCCTATCTTCTATCCTATCCTATCCTCTATCCTATCCTATCCTCTATCCTATCCTATCCTCTATCCTATCCTATCCCCTACCTTATCCTATCCTCTATCCTATCCAATTACCTATCCTATCCTCTATCCTATCCTTTCCTCTATCCTATCCTATCCTCTATCCTATCCTATCCTCTATCCGATCCTCTATCCTATCCTATCCACTATCCTATCCAATTACCTATCGTATCCTCTATCCTATCCTTTTCTCTATCCTATCCTATCCTCTATCCGATCCCCTATCCTATCCTCTATCCTATCCTCTATCCTATCCTATCCGATCCTCTATCCTATCCTCTATCCTATACTATCCTCTACCATATCCTATCCTCTATCCTATCCAATTACCTATCCTATCCTCGATCCTATCCTATCCTCCATCCTATCCTATCCTCTATCAGATCCTCTATCCTATTCTAAGCTCTACCTTATCCTCTCCCCTATCCTATCCAATTACCTATCCGATCCTCTATCCTATCCTATCCTCTATCCGATCGTATCCTCTATCAGACCCTCTATCCTATCCTATCATCTATCCTATCCTCTATCGTATCCTATCCTATCCTCTTTCCTATCCTATCCTCCATCCTATCCTATCCTCTATCCTATCCTATCCTCTATGCTATCCTATCCTCTACCTTATCCTATCCTCTATCCTATCCAATTACCTATCCTATCCTCTATCCTATCCTTTCCTCTATCCTATCCTATTCTCTATCCTATCCTATCCTCTATCCGATCCTCTATCCTATCCTATCCTGTATCCTATCCTATCCTCTATCAGATCCTCTATCGTATCCTATCATCTATCCTATCCTCTATCGTATCCTATCCTATCCTCTTTCCTATCCTATCCTCTATCCTATCCTATCCTCTATCCTATCCTCTATCCGATCCTCTATCCTATCCTATCCTCTATAATATCGTTTACTCTATCATATCCTATCCTCTATTCTATCCTATCCTCTATCATATACTATCCTCTATCCTATCCTATCCTCTATCCTATTCTATCCTCTATCCGATCCTCTATCCAATCCTATCCTTTATCCTATCCTATCCTCTATCCTATCCTCTCCTCTATCCTATCCTTTCCTCTATCCTATCCTATCCTCTATCCGATCCTCTATCCTATCCTCTATCCTATCTTCTATCCTATCCTATCCTCTATCCTATCCTATCCTCTATCCTATCCTATTCTCTATCCTATCCTATCCTCTACCTTATCCTATCCTCTATCCTATCCAATTACCTATCCTATCCTCTATCCTATCCTTTCCTCTATCCTATCCTATCCTCTATCCTATCCTATCCTCTATCCGATCCTCTATCCTATCCTATCCTCTATCCAATCCTCTATACCATCCTCTATCCTATCCTATCCTCTATCCGATCCTCTATCCTATCCTATCCTCTATAATATCGTTTACTCTATCATATCCTATCCTCTATCCTATCCTATCCTCTATCCGATCCTCTATCCTATCCTATCCTCTATCCTATCCTATCCACTATCCTATCCTATCCTTTATCCTATGCTATCCTCTATCCTATCCTATCCTCTATCTTATACTATCCTCTACCTTATCCTATCCTCTATCCTATCCAATTACCTATCGTATCCTCTATCCTATCCTTTCCTCTATCCTATCCTATCCTCTATCCGATCCCCTATCCTATCCTCTATCCTATCCTCTATCCTATCCTATCCGATCCTCTATCCTATCCTCTATCCTATACTATCCTCTACCATATCCTATCCTCTATCCTATCCGATCCTCTATCCTATCCTCTATCCTATACTATCCTCTACCATATCCTATCCTCTATCCTATCCAATTACCTATCCTATCCTCGATCCTATCCTATCCTCCATCCTATCCTATCCTCTATCAGATCCTCTATCCTATTCTAAGCTCTACCTTATCCTCTCCCCTATCCTATCCAATTACCTATCCGATCCTCTATCCTATCCTATCCTCTATCCGATCGTATCCTCTATCAGATCCTCTATCCTATCCTATCATCTATCCTATCCTCTATCGTATCCTATCCTATCCTCTTTCCTATCCTATCCTCTATCCTATCCTATCCTCTATCCTATCCTCTATACCATCCTCTATCCTATCCTATCCTCTATCCGATCCTCTATCCTATCCTATCCTCTATAATATCGTTTACTCTATCATATCCTATCCTCTATCCTATAATATCATCTATCCTATCCTATCCTCTATCCTATCCTGTCTTTTATCCTATCCTATCCTCGATCCTATCCTATCCTCCATCCTATCCTATCCTCTATCAGATCCTCTATCCTATACTAGCTTCTACCTTATCCTCTCCCCTATCCTATCCAATTACCTATCCGATCCTCTATCCTATCCTATCCTCCATCCTATCCTATCCTCTATCAGATCCTCTATCCTATCCTATCCTCTACCCTATCCTATCCTCTATTATATCCTATCCTCTATCCTATCCTATCCTATCCTCTATCCGATCCTCTATCCTATCCTATGTTCTATCCTACCCTATCCTCTATCCTATCCTTTCCTCAATCCTATTATATCCTCTATCCTATCCTATCCTCTATCCTATCCTATCCTATCCTATCCTCTATCCTATCCTGTCCTCTATCCTATTATATCCTCTATCCTATTCTATCCTCTATCCTATCCTATCCTCTATCCTATCCTATCCTCTATCCTATCCTATCTTCTATCCTATCCTATCCGATCCTCTATCCTATCATCTATCCTATACTATCCTCTACCTTATCCTATCCTCTATCCTATCCAATTACCTATCCTATCCTCTATCCTATCCTATCCTCTATCCGATCGTATCCTCTATCAGATCCGCTATCCTATCCTATCCTCTATAATATCGTTTACTCTATCATATCCTATCCTCTATCCTATAATATCATCTATCCTATTCTATCCTCTATCCTATCCTATCCTCTATCCTATCCTATCCTCTATGCTATCCTATCCTCTACCTTATCCTATCCTCTATCCTATCCAATTACCTATCCTATCCTCTACCCTATCCTTTCCTCTATCCTATCCTATCCTCTATCCTATCCTATCCTCTATCCGATCCTCTATCCTATCCTATCCTGTATCCTATCCTATCCTCTATCAGATCCTCTATCGTATCCTATCATCTATCCTATCCTCTATCGTATCCTATTATATCCTCTTTCCTATCCTATCCTCTATCCTATCCTATCCTCTATCCTATCCTCTATACCATCCTCTATCCTATCCTATCCTCTATCCGACCCTCTATCCTATCCTATCCTCTATAATATCGTTTACTCTATCATATCCTATCCTCTATCGTATAATATCATCTATCCTATTCTATCCTCTATCCTATCCTATCCTCGATCCTATCCTATCCTCTATCCTATCCTCTCCTATATCCTATCCTATCCTCTATCCTATCCTATAGTCTATCCTCTATCCTATCCTACCCTCTTTCCTATCCTATCATCTATCCTATCCTATCTTCTATCCTATCCTTTCCTCTATCCTATCCTATCCTCTATCCTATCCTATCCTCTATCCGATCCTCTATCCTATCCTATCCTCTATCCTATCCTCTATCATATCCTATCATATCCTATCCTATCCTCTATCCTATCCTATCCTATCCTCTATCCTATCCTATCCTATCCTATCCTCTATCCTATCCTATTCTCTATTCTATCCTATCATCTATCCTATTCTATCCTCTATCCTATCCTATCCTCTATCCTATCCTATCCTATCCTTTATCCTATCCTATCCTCTATCCTATCCTATCCTCTATCCTATACTATCCTCTAACTTATCCTATCCTCTATCCTATCCAATTACCTATCCTATCCTCTATCCTATCCTATCCGATCCTCTATCCTATCCTCTATCCTATACTATCCTCTACCATATCCTATCCTCTATCCTATCCAATTACCTATCCTACCCTCGATCCTATCCTATCCTCCATCCTATCCTATCCTCTATCAGATCCTCTATCCTATAGTAGCCTCTACCTTACCCTCTCCCCTATCCTATCCAATTACCTATCCGATCCTCTATCCTATCCTATCCTCTATCCGATCGTATCCTCTATCAGATCCTCTATCCTATCCTATCATCTATCCTATCCTGTATCGTACCCTATCCTATCCTCTTTCCTATCCTATCCTCTATCCTATCCTATCCTCTATCCTATCCTCTATACCATCCTCTATCCTATCCTATCCTCTATCCGATCCTCTATCCTATCCTATCCTCTATAATATCGTTTACTCTATCATATCCTATCCTCTATCCTATAATATCATCTATCCTATTCTATCCTCAATCCTATCCTATCCTCTATCCTATCCTATCCTCTATCCTATCCTCTCCTCTATCCTATCCTATCCTCTATCCTATCCTATAGTCTATCCTCTATCCTATCCTACCCTCTTTCCTATCCTATCCTCTATCCGATCCTCTATCCTATCCTATCCTCTATCCTATCCTCTATCGTATCCTATCCTATCTTCTATCCTATCCTTTCCTCTATCCTATCCTATCCTCTATCCTATCCTATCCTCTATCCGATCCTCTGTCCTATCCTATCCTGTATCCTATCCTCTATCCTACTCTATCCTCTATCCTATCCTATCCTCTATCCTATCCTATCCTCTATCCGATCCTCTATCCTATCCTATCCTCTATCCTATCCTCTATCATATCCTATCATATCCTATCCTATCCTCTATCCTATCCTATCCTATCCTATCCTCTATCCTATCCTATTCTCTATCCTATCCTATCATCTATCCTATTCTATCCTCTATCCTATCCTATCCTCTATCCTATCCTATCCTTTATCCTATCCTATCCTCTATCCTATACTATCCTCTAACTTATCCTATCCTCTATCCTATCCAATTACCTATCCTATCCTCTATCCTATCCTTTCCTCTATCCTATCCTATCCTCTATCCGATCCCCTATCCTATCCTCTATCCTATCCTCTATCCTATCCTATCCGATCCTCTATCCTATCCTCTATCCTATACTATCCTCTACCATATCCTATCCTCTATCCTATCCAATTACCTATCCTACCCTCGATCCTATCCTATCCTCCATCCTATCCTATCCTCTATCAGATCCTCTATCCTATACTAGCCTCTACCTTATAATCTCCCCTATCCTATCCAATTACCTATCCGATCCTCTATCCTATCCTATCCTCTATCCGATCGTATCCTCTATCAGATCCTCTATCCTATCCTATCATCTATCCTATCCTCTATCGTATCCTATCCTATCCTCTTTCCTATCCTATCCTCTATCCTATCCTCTACACCATCCTCTATCCTATCCTATCCTCGATCCGATCCTCTATCCTATCCTGTCTTTTATCCTATCCTATCGTCTATCCTATCCTGTCTTTTATCCTATCCTATCCTCTATCCTATCCTATCCTCTATCCTATACTATCCTCTAACTTATCCTATCATCTATCCTATCCAATTACCTATCCTATCCTCTAACCTATCCTTTCCTCTATCCTATCCTATCCTCTATCCGATCCTCTATCCTATCCTCTATCGTATCCTATCCTATCCTCTTTCCTATCCTATCCTCTATCCTATCCTATCCTCTATCCTATCCTCTATACCATCCTCTATCCTATCCTATCCTCTATCCGATCCTCTATCCTATCCTATCCTCTATAATATCGTTTACTCTATCATATCCTATCCTCTATCCTATAATATCATCTATCCTATTCTATCCTCTATCCCATCCTATCCTCTATCCTATCCTATCCTCTATCCTATCCTCTCCTCTATCCTATCCTATCCTGTATCCCATCCTATCCTCTGTCCTATCCTACCCTCTTTCCTATCCTATCCTCTATCCTATCCTATCCTCTATCCTATCCTATCCTCTATCCCATCCTATCCTCTATCCTATACTATCCTCTAACTTATCCTATCCTCTATCCTATCCTCTATCCTATCCTTTCCTCTATCAGATCCTCTATCGTATCCTATCATCTATCCTATCCTCTTTCGTATCCTATCCTATCCTCTTTCCAATCCTATCCTCTATCCTATCCTATCCTCTATCCTATCCTCTATACCATCCTTTATCCTATCCTATCCTCTATCCGATCCTCTATCCTATCCTATCCTCTATAATATCGTTTACTCTATCATATCCTATCCTCTATCCTATAATATCATCTATCCTATTCTATCCTCTATCCTATCCTATCCTCTATCCTATCCTATCCTCTATCCTATCCTCTCCTCTATCCTATCCTATAGTCTATCCTCTATCCTATCCTACCCTCTTTCCTATCCTATCATCTATCCTATCCTATCTTCTATCCTATCCTTTCCTCTAACCTATCCTATCCTCTATCCTATCCTATCCTCTATCCTATCCTCTATGCTATCCTATCCTATCCTCTATCCTATCCTATCCTATCCACTATCCTATCCTATCCTCTATCCTTTCCTATCCTCTATCCTATCCTATCCTCTATCCTATCCTCTATCCTATCCTATCCTCTATCCTATCCTATTCCCTATCCTATCCTCTATCCTATACTATCCTCTAACTTATCCTATCCTCTATCCTATCCAATTACCTATCCTATCCTCTATCCTATCCTTTCCTCTATCCTATCCTATCCTCTATCCGATCCCCTATCCTATCCTCTATCCTATCCTCTATCCTATCCTATCCGATCCTCTATCCTATCCTCTATCCTATACTATCCTCTACCATATCCTATCCTCTATAATATCCAATTACCTATCCTACCCTCGATCCTATCCTATCCTCCATCCTATCCTATCCTCTATCAGATCCTCTATCCTATACTAGCCTCTACCTTATAATCTCCCCTATCCTATCCAATTACCTATCCGATCCTCTATCCTATCCTATCCTCTATCCTATCCTCTATACCATCCTCTATCCTATCCTATCCTCGATCCGATCCTCTATCCTACCCTATCCTCTTTAATATCGTTTACTCTATCATATCCTATCCTCTATCCTATAATATCATCTATCCTATCCTATCCTCTATCCTATCCTGTCTTTTATCCTATCCTATCCTCTATCCTATCCTGTCTTTTATCCTATCCTATCCTCTATCCTATCCTATCCTCTATCCTATACTATCCTCTAACTTATCCTATCATCTATCCTATCCAATTACCTATCCTATCCTCTAACCTATCCTTTCCTCTATCCTATCCTATCCTCTATCCGATCCTCTATCCTATCCTCTATCCTATCCTATCCGATCCTCTATCCTATCCTCTATCCTATACTATCCTCTACCTTATCCTATCCTCTATCCTATCCAATTACCTATCCTATCCTCGATCCTATCCTATCCTCCATCCTATCCTATATTCTATCAGATCCTCTATCCTATACTAGCCTCTACCTTACCCTCTCCCCTATCCTATCCAATTACCTATCCGATCCTCTATCCTATCCTATCCTCTATCCGATCGTATCCTCTATCAGATCATCTATCCTATCCTATCATCTATCCTATCCTCTATCGTATCCTATCCTATCCTCTTTCCTATCCTATCCTCTATCCTATCCTATCCTCTATCCTATCCTCTATACCATCCTCTATCCTATCCTATCCTCGATCCGATCCTCTATCCTACCCTATCCTCTTTAATATCGTTTACTCTATCATATCCTATCCTCTATCCTATAATATCATCTATCCTATCCTATCCTCTATCCTATCCTGTCTTTTATCCTATCCTATCCTCTATCCTATCCTGTCTTTTATCCTATCCTATCCTCTATCCTATCCTATCCTCTATCCTATACTATCCTCGAACTTATCCTATCATCTATCCTATCCAATTACCTATCCTATCCTCTAACCTATCCTTTCCTCTATCCTATCCTATCCTCTATCCGATCCTCTATTCTATCCTCTATCCTATCCTATCCGATCCTCTATCCTATCCTCTATCCTATACTATCCTCTACCTTATCCTATCCTCTATCCTATCCAATTACCTATCCTATCCTCGATCCTATCCTATCCTCCATCCTATCCTATATTCTATCAGATCCTCTATCCTATACTAGCCTCTACCTTACCCTCTCCCCTATCCTATCCAATTACCTATCCGATCCTCTGTCCTATCCTATCCTCTATCCGATCGTATCCTCTATCAGATCCTCTATCCTATCCTATCATCTATCCTATCCTCTATCGTATCCTATCCTATCCTCTTTCCTATCCTATCCTCTATCCTATCCTATCCTCTATACCATCCTCTATCCTATCCTATCCTCTATCCGATCCTCTATCCTATCCTATCCTCTATAATATCGTTTACTCTATCATATCCTATCCTCTATCCTATAATATCATCTATCCTATCCTATCCTCTATCCTATCCTGTCTTTTATCCTATCCTATCCTCGATCCTATCCTATCCTCCATCCTATCCTATCCTCTATCAGATCCTCTATCCTATACTAGCTTCTACCTTATCCTCTCCCCTATCCTATCCAATTACCTATCCGATCCTCTATCCTATCCTATCCTCCATCCTATCCTATCCTCTATCAGATCCTCTATCCTATCCTATCCTCTACCCTATCCTATCCTCTATTATATCCTATCCTCTATCCTATCCTATCCTATCCTCTATCCGATCCTCTATCCTATCCTATGTTCTATCCTACCCTATCCTCTATCCTATCCTTTCCTCAATCCTATTATATCCTCTATCCTATCCTATCCTCTATCCTATCCTATCCTATCCTATCCTCTATCCTATCCTGTCCTCTATCCTATTATATCCTCTATCCTATTCTATCCTCTATCCTATCCTATCCTCTATCCTATCCTATCCTCTATCCTATCCTATCTTCTATCCTATCCTATCCGATCCTCTATCCTATCATCTATCCTATACTATCCTCTACCTTATCCTATCCTCTATCCTATCCAATTACCTATCCTATCCTCTATCCTATCCTATCCTCTATCCGATCGTATCCTCTATCAGATCCGCTATCCTATCCTATCCTCTATAATATCGTTTACTCTATCATATCCTATCCTCTATCCTATAATATCATCTATCCTATTCTATCCTCTATCCTATCCTATCCTCTATCCTATCCTATCCTCTATGCTATCCTATCCTCTACCTTATCCTATCCTCTATCCTATCCAATTACCTATCCTATCCTCTACCCTATCCTTTCCTCTATCCTATCCTATCCTCTATCCTATCCTATCCTCTATCCGATCCTCTATCCTATCCTATCCTGTATCCTATCCTATCCTCTATCAGATCCTCTATCGTATCCTATCATCTATCCTATCCTCTATCGTATCCTATTATATCCTCTTTCCTATCCTATCCTCTATCCTATCCTATCCTCTATCCTATCCTCTATACCATCCTCTATCCTATCCTATCCTCTATCCGACCCTCTATCCTATCCTATCCTCTATAATATCGTTTACTCTATCATATCCTATCCTCTATCGTATAATATCATCTATCCTATTCTATCCTCTATCCTATCCTATCCTCGATCCTATCCTATCCTCTATCCTATCCTCTCCTATATCCTATCCTATCCTCTATCCTATCCTATAGTCTATCCTCTATCCTATCCTACCCTCTTTCCTATCCTATCATCTATCCTATCCTATCTTCTATCCTATCCTTTCCTCTATCCTATCCTATCCTCTATCCTATCCTATCCTCTATCCGATCCTCTATCCTATCCTATCCTCTATCCTATCCTCTATCATATCCTATCATATCCTATCCTATCCTCTATCCTATCCTATCCTATCCTCTATCCTATCCTATCCTATCCTATCCTCTATCCTATCCTATTCTCTATTCTATCCTATCATCTATCCTATTCTATCCTCTATCCTATCCTATCCTCTATCCTATCCTATCCTATCCTTTATCCTATCCTATCCTCTATCCTATCCTATCCTCTATCCTATACTATCCTCTAACTTATCCTATCCTCTATCCTATCCAATTACCTATCCTATCCTCTATCCTATCCTATCCGATCCTCTATCCTATCCTCTATCCTATACTATCCTCTACCATATCCTATCCTCTATCCTATCCAATTACCTATCCTACCCTCGATCCTATCCTATCCTCCATCCTATCCTATCCTCTATCAGATCCTCTATCCTATAGTAGCCTCTACCTTACCCTCTCCCCTATCCTATCCAATTACCTATCCGATCCTCTATCCTATCCTATCCTCTATCCGATCGTATCCTCTATCAGATCCTCTATCCTATCCTATCATCTATCCTATCCTGTATCGTACCCTATCCTATCCTCTTTCCTATCCTATCCTCTATCCTATCCTATCCTCTATCCTATCCTCTATACCATCCTCTATCCTATCCTATCCTCTATCCGATCCTCTATCCTATCCTATCCTCTATAATATCGTTTACTCTATCATATCCTATCCTCTATCCTATAATATCATCTATCCTATTCTATCCTCAATCCTATCCTATCCTCTATCCTATCCTATCCTCTATCCTATCCTCTCCTCTATCCTATCCTATCCTCTATCCTATCCTATAGTCTATCCTCTATCCTATCCTACCCTCTTTCCTATCCTATCCTCTATCCGATCCTCTATCCTATCCTATCCTCTATCCTATCCTCTATCGTATCCTATCCTATCTTCTATCCTATCCTTTCCTCTATCCTATCCTATCCTCTATCCTATCCTATCCTCTATCCGATCCTCTGTCCTATCCTATCCTGTATCCTATCCTCTATCCTACTCTATCCTCTATCCTATCCTATCCTCTATCCTATCCTATCCTCTATCCGATCCTCTATCCTATCCTATCCTCTATCCTATCCTCTATCATATCCTATCATATCCTATCCTATCCTCTATCCTATCCTATCCTATCCTATCCTCTATCCTATCCTATTCTCTATCCTATCCTATCATCTATCCTATTCTATCCTCTATCCTATCCTATCCTCTATCCTATCCTATCCTTTATCCTATCCTATCCTCTATCCTATACTATCCTCTAACTTATCCTATCCTCTATCCTATCCAATTACCTATCCTATCCTCTATCCTATCCTTTCCTCTATCCTATCCTATCCTCTATCCGATCCCCTATCCTATCCTCTATCCTATCCTCTATCCTATCCTATCCGATCCTCTATCCTATCCTCTATCCTATACTATCCTCTACCATATCCTATCCTCTATCCTATCCAATTACCTATCCTACCCTCGATCCTATCCTATCCTCCATCCTATCCTATCCTCTATCAGATCCTCTATCCTATACTAGCCTCTACCTTATAATCTCCCCTATCCTATCCAATTACCTATCCGATCCTCTATCCTATCCTATCCTCTATCCGATCGTATCCTCTATCAGATCCTCTATCCTATCCTATCATCTATCCTATCCTCTATCGTATCCTATCCTATCCTCTTTCCTATCCTATCCTCTATCCTATCCTCTACACCATCCTCTATCCTATCCTATCCTCGATCCGATCCTCTATCCTATCCTGTCTTTTATCCTATCCTATCGTCTATCCTATCCTGTCTTTTATCCTATCCTATCCTCTATCCTATCCTATCCTCTATCCTATACTATCCTCTAACTTATCCTATCATCTATCCTATCCAATTACCTATCCTATCCTCTAACCTATCCTTTCCTCTATCCTATCCTATCCTCTATCCGATCCTCTATCCTATCCTCTATCGTATCCTATCCTATCCTCTTTCCTATCCTATCCTCTATCCTATCCTATCCTCTATCCTATCCTCTATACCATCCTCTATCCTATCCTATCCTCTATCCGATCCTCTATCCTATCCTATCCTCTATAATATCGTTTACTCTATCATATCCTATCCTCTATCCTATAATATCATCTATCCTATTCTATCCTCTATCCCATCCTATCCTCTATCCTATCCTATCCTCTATCCTATCCTCTCCTCTATCCTATCCTATCCTGTATCCCATCCTATCCTCTGTCCTATCCTACCCTCTTTCCTATCCTATCCTCTATCCTATCCTATCCTCTATCCTATCCTATCCTCTATCCCATCCTATCCTCTATCCTATACTATCCTCTAACTTATCCTATCCTCTATCCTATCCTCTATCCTATCCTTTCCTCTATCAGATCCTCTATCGTATCCTATCATCTATCCTATCCTCTTTCGTATCCTATCCTATCCTCTTTCCAATCCTATCCTCTATCCTATCCTATCCTCTATCCTATCCTCTATACCATCCTTTATCCTATCCTATCCTCTATCCGATCCTCTATCCTATCCTATCCTCTATAATATCGTTTACTCTATCATATCCTATCCTCTATCCTATAATATCATCTATCCTATTCTATCCTCTATCCTATCCTATCCTCTATCCTATCCTATCCTCTATCCTATCCTCTCCTCTATCCTATCCTATAGTCTATCCTCTATCCTATCCTACCCTCTTTCCTATCCTATCATCTATCCTATCCTATCTTCTATCCTATCCTTTCCTCTAACCTATCCTATCCTCTATCCTATCCTATCCTCTATCCTATCCTCTATGCTATCCTATCCTATCCTCTATCCTATCCTATCCTATCCACTATCCTATCCTATCCTCTATCCTTTCCTATCCTCTATCCTATCCTATCCTCTATCCTATCCTCTATCCTATCCTATCCTCTATCCTATCCTATTCCCTATCCTATCCTCTATCCTATACTATCCTCTAACTTATCCTATCCTCTATCCTATCCAATTACCTATCCTATCCTCTATCCTATCCTTTCCTCTATCCTATCCTATCCTCTATCCGATCCCCTATCCTATCCTCTATCCTATCCTCTATCCTATCCTATCCGATCCTCTATCCTATCCTCTATCCTATACTATCCTCTACCATATCCTATCCTCTATAATATCCAATTACCTATCCTACCCTCGATCCTATCCTATCCTCCATCCTATCCTATCCTCTATCAGATCCTCTATCCTATACTAGCCTCTACCTTATAATCTCCCCTATCCTATCCAATTACCTATCCGATCCTCTATCCTATCCTATCCTCTATCCTATCCTCTATACCATCCTCTATCCTATCCTATCCTCGATCCGATCCTCTATCCTACCCTATCCTCTTTAATATCGTTTACTCTATCATATCCTATCCTCTATCCTATAATATCATCTATCCTATCCTATCCTCTATCCTATCCTGTCTTTTATCCTATCCTATCCTCTATCCTATCCTGTCTTTTATCCTATCCTATCCTCTATCCTATCCTATCCTCTATCCTATACTATCCTCTAACTTATCCTATCATCTATCCTATCCAATTACCTATCCTATCCTCTAACCTATCCTTTCCTCTATCCTATCCTATCCTCTATCCGATCCTCTATCCTATCCTCTATCCTATCCTATCCGATCCTCTATCCTATCCTCTATCCTATACTATCCTCTACCTTATCCTATCCTCTATCCTATCCAATTACCTATCCTATCCTCGATCCTATCCTATCCTCCATCCTATCCTATATTCTATCAGATCCTCTATCCTATACTAGCCTCTACCTTACCCTCTCCCCTATCCTATCCAATTACCTATCCGATCCTCTATCCTATCCTATCCTCTATCCGATCGTATCCTCTATCAGATCATCTATCCTATCCTATCATCTATCCTATCCTCTATCGTATCCTATCCTATCCTCTTTCCTATCCTATCCTCTATCCTATCCTATCCTCTATCCTATCCTCTATACCATCCTCTATCCTATCCTATCCTCGATCCGATCCTCTATCCTACCCTATCCTCTTTAATATCGTTTACTCTATCATATCCTATCCTCTATCCTATAATATCATCTATCCTATCCTATCCTCTATCCTATCCTGTCTTTTATCCTATCCTATCCTCTATCCTATCCTGTCTTTTATCCTATCCTATCCTCTATCCTATCCTATCCTCTATCCTATACTATCCTCGAACTTATCCTATCATCTATCCTATCCAATTACCTATCCTATCCTCTAACCTATCCTTTCCTCTATCCTATCCTATCCTCTATCCGATCCTCTATTCTATCCTCTATCCTATCCTATCCGATCCTCTATCCTATCCTCTATCCTATACTATCCTCTACCTTATCCTATCCTCTATCCTATCCAATTACCTATCCTATCCTCGATCCTATCCTATCCTCCATCCTATCCTATATTCTATCAGATCCTCTATCCTATACTAGCCTCTACCTTACCCTCTCCCCTATCCTATCCAATTACCTATCCGATCCTCTGTCCTATCCTATCCTCTATCCGATCGTATCCTCTATCAGATCCTCTATCCTATCCTATCATCTATCCTATCCTCTATCGTATCCTATCCTATCCTCTTTCCTATCCTATCCTCTATCCTATCCTATCCTCTATACCATCCTCTATCCTATCCTATCCTCTATCCGATCCTCTATCCTATCCTATCCTCTATAATATCGTTTACTCTATCATATCCTATCCTCTATCCTATAATATCATCTATCCTATTCTATCCTCTATCCTATCCTACCCTCTTTCCTATCCTATCATCTATCCTATCCTATCTTCTATCCTATCCTTTCCTCTATCCTATCCTATCCTCTATCCTATCCTATCCTCTATCCGATCCTCTATCCTATCCTATCCTCTATCCTATCCTCTATCATATCCTATCATATCCTATCCTATCCTCTATCCTATCCTATCCTATCCTCTATCCTATCCTATCCTATCCTATCCTCTATCCTAACCTATTCTCTATCCTATCCTATCATCTATCCTATTCTATCCTCTATCCTATCCTATCCTCTATCCTATCCTATCCTATCCTTTATCCTATCCTATCCTCTATCCTATCCTATCCTCTATCCTATACTATCCTCTAACTTATCCTATCCTCTATCCTATCCAATTACCTATCCTATCCTCTATCCTATCCTATCCGATCCTCTATCCTATCCTCTATCCTATACTATCCTCTACCATATCCTATCCTCTATCCTATCCAATTACCTATCCTACCCTCGATCCTATCCTATCCTCCATCCTATCCTATCCTCTATCAGATCCTCTATCCTATAGTAGCCTCTACCTTACCCTCTCCCCTATCCTATCCAATTACCTATCCGATCCTCTATCCTATCCTATCCTCTATCCGATCGTATCCTCTATCAGATCCTCTATCCTATCCTATCATCTATCCTATCCTGTATCGTACCCTATCCTATCCTCTTTCCTATCCTATCCTCTATCCTATCCTATCCTCTATCCTATCCTCTATACCATCCTCTATCCTATCCTATCCTCTATCCGATCCTCTATCCTATCCTATCCTCTATAATATCGTTTACTCTATCATATCCTATCCTCTATCCAATAATATCATCTATCCTATTCTATCCTCTATCCTATCCTATCCTCTATCCTATCCTATCCTCTATCCTATCCTCTCCTCTATCCTATCCTATCCTCTATCCTATCCTATAGTCTATCCTCTATCCTATCCTACCCTCTTTCCTATCCTATCATCTATCCTATCCTATCTTCTATCCTATCCTTTCCTCTATCCTATCCTATCCTCTATCCTATCCTATCCTCTATCCGATCCTCTGTCCTATCCTATCCTCTATCCTATCCTCTATCCTACTCTATCCTCTATCCTATCCTATCCTCTATCCTATCCTATCCTCTATCCGATCCTCTATCCTATCCTATCCTCTATCCTATCCTCTATCATATCCTATCATATCCTATCCTATCCTCTATCCTATCCTATCCTATCCTATCCTCTATCCTATCCTATTCTCTATCCTATCCTATCATCTATCCTATTCTATCCTCTATCCTATCCTATCCTCTATCCTATCCTATCCTTTATCCTATCGTATCCTCTATCCTATCCTATCCTCTATCCTATCCTGTCTTTTATCCTATCCTATCCACTATCCTATCCTGTCTTTTATCCTATCCTATCCTCTATCCTATCCTATCCTCTATCCTATACTATCCTCTAACTTATCCTATCATCTATCCTATCCAATTACCTATCCTATCCTCTAACCTATCCTTTCCTCTATCCTATCCTATCCTCTATCCGATCCTCTATCCTATCCTCTATCCTATCCTATCCGATCCTCTATCCTATCCTCTATCCTATACTATCCTCTACCTTATCCTATCCTCTATCCTATCCAATTACCTATCCTATCCTCGATCCTATCCTATCCTCCATCCTATCCTATCCTCTATCAGATCCTCTATCCTATAGTAGCCTCTACCTTACCCTCTCCCCTATCCTATCCAATTACCTATCCGATCCTCTATCCTATCCTATCCTCTATCCGATCGTATCCTCTATCAGATCCTCTATCCTATCCTATCATCTATCCTATCCTCTATCGTATCCTATCCTATCCTCTTTCCTATCCTATCCTCTATCCTATCCTATCCTCTATCCTATCCTCTATACCATCCTCTATCCTATCCTATCCTCTATCCGATCCTCTATCCTATCCTATCCTCTATAATATCGTTTACTCTATCATATCCTATCCTCTATCCTATAATATCATCTATCCTATTCTATCCTCTATCCCATCCTATCCTCTATCCTATCCTATCCTCTATCCTATCCTCTCCTCTATCCTATCCTATCCTCTATCCCATCCTATCCTCTGTCCTATCCTATCCTCTATCCTTTCCTATCCTCTATCCTATCCTATCCTCTATCCTATCCTCTATCCTATCCTATCCTCTATCCTATCCTATTCCCTATCCTATCCTCTATCCTATACTATCCTCTAACTTATCCTATCCTCTATCCTATCCAATTACCTATCCTATCCTCTATCCTATCCTTTCCTCTATCCTATCCTATCCTCCATCCTATCCTATCCTCTATCAGATCCTCTATCCTATACTAGCCTCTACCTTATAATCTCCCCTATCCTATCCAATTACCTATCCGATCCTCTATCCTATCCTATCCTCTATCCTATCCTCTATACCATCCTCTATCCTATCCTATCCTCGATCCGATCCTCTATCCTACCCTATCCTCTTTAATATCGTTTACTCTATCATATCCTATCCTCTATCCTATAATATCATCTATCCTATACTATCCTCTATCCTATCCTGTCTTTTATCCTATCCTATCCTCTATCCTATCCTGTCTCTTATCCTATCCTATCCTCTATCCTATCCTATCCTCTATCCTATACTATCCTCTAACTTATCCTATCATCTATCCTATCCAATTACCTATCCTATCCTCTACCCTATCCTTTCCTCTATCCTATCCTATCCTCTATCCGATCCTCTATCCTATCCTCTATCCTATCCTATCCGATCCTCTATCCTATCCTCTATCCTATACTATCCTCTACCTTATCCTATCCTCTATCCTATCCAATTACCTATCCTATCCTCGATCCTATCCTATCCTCCATCCTATCCTATCCTCTATCAGATCCTCTATCCTATACTAGCCTCTACCTTACCCTCTCCCCTATCCTATCCAATTACCTATCCGATCCTCTATCCTATCCTATCCTCTATCCTATCCTTTCCTCTATCCTATCCTATCCTCTATCCGATCCCCTATCCTATCCTCTATCCTATCCTCTATCCTATCCTATCCGATCCTCTATCCTATCCTCTATCCTATACTATCCTCTACCATATCCTATCCTCTATCCTATCCAATTACCTATCCTACCCTCGATCCTATCCTATCCTCCATCCTATCCTATCCTCTATCAGATCCTCTATCCTATACTAGCCTCTACCTTATAATCTCCCCTATCCTATCCAATTACCTATCCGATCCTCTATCCTATCCTATCCTCTATCCGATCGTATCCTCTATCAGATCCTCTATCCTATCCTATCATCTATCCTATCCTCTATCGTATCCTATCCTATCCTCTTTCCTATCCTATCCTCTATCCTATCCTATCCTCTATCCTATCCTCTATACCATCCTCTATCCTATCCTATCCTCGATCCGATCCTCTATCCTATCCTATCCTCTATAATATCGTTTACTCTATCATATCCTATCCTCTATCCTATAATATCATCTATCCTATCCTATCCTCTATCCTATCCTGTCTTTTATCCTATCCTATCCACTATCCTATCCTGTCTTTTATCCTATCCTATCCTCTATCCTATCCTATCCTCTATCCTATACTATCCTCTAACTTATCCTATCATCTATCCTATCCAATTACCTATCCTATCCTCTAACCTATCCTTTCCTCTATCCTATCCTATCCTCTATCCGATCCTCTATCCTATCCTCTATCCTATCCTATCCGATCCTCTATCCTATCCTCTATCCTATACTATCCTCTACCTTATCCTATCCTCTATCCTATCCAATTACCTATCCTATCCTCGATCCTATCCTATCCTCCATCCTATCCTATCCTCTATCAGATCCTCTATCCTATAGTAGCCTCTACCTTACCCTCTCCCCTATCCTATCCAATTACCTATCCGATCCTCTATCCTATCCTATCCTCTATCCGATCGTATCCTCTATCAGATCCTCTATCCTATCCTATCATCTATCCTATCCTCTATCGTATCCTATCCTATCCTCTTTCCTATCCTATCCTCTATCCTATCCTATCCTCTATCCTATCCTCTATACCATCCTCTATCCTATCCTATCCTCTATCCGATCCTCTATCCTATCCTATCCTCTATAATATCGTTTACTCTATCATATCCTATCCTCTATCCTATAATATCATCTATCCTATTCTATCCTCTATCCCATCCTATCCTCTATCCTATCCTATCCTCTATCCTATCCTCTCCTCTATCCTATCCTATCCTCTATCCCATCCTATCCTCTGTCCTATCCTATCCTCTATCCTTTCCTATCCTCTATCCTATCCTATCCTCTATCCTATCCTCTATCCTATCCTCTATCCTATCCTATCCTCTATCCTATCCTATTCCCTATCCTATCCTCTATCCTATACTATCCTCTAACTTATCCTATCCTCTATCCTATCCAATTACCTATCCTATCCTCTATCCTATCCTTTCCTCTATCCTATCCTATCCTCCATCCTATCCTATCCTCTATCAGATCCTCTATCCTATACTAGCCTCTACCTTATAATCTCCCCTATCCTATCCAATTACCTATCCGATCCTCTATCCTATCCTATCCTCTATCCTATCCTCTATACCATCCTCTATCCTATCCTATCCTCGATCCGATCCTCTATCCTACCCTATCCTCTTTAATATCGTTTACTCTATCATATCCTATCCTCTATCCTATAATATCATCTATCCTATACTATCCTCTATCCTATCCTGTCTTTTATCCTATCCTATCCTCTATCCTATCCTGTCTCTTATCCTATCCTATCCTCTATCCTATCCTATCCTCTATCCTATACTATCCTCTAACTTATCCTATCATCTATCCTATCCAATTACCTATCCTATCCTCTACCCTATCCTTTCCTCTATCCTATCCTATCCTCTATCCGATCCTCTATCCTATCCTCTATCCTATCCTATCCGATCCTCTATCCTATCCTCTATCCTATACTATCCTCTACCTTATCCTATCCTCTATCCTATCCAATTACCTATCCTATCCTCGATCCTATCCTATCCTCCATCCTATCCTATCCTCTATCAGATCCTCTATCCTATACTAGCCTCTACCTTACCCTCTCCCCTATCCTATCCAATTACCTATCCGATCCTCTATCCTATCCTATCCTCTATCCTATCCTTTCCTCTATCCTATCCTATCCTCTATCCGATCCCCTATCCTATCCTCTATCCTATCCTCTATCCTATCCTATCCGATCCTCTATCCTATCCTCTATCCTATACTATCCTCTACCATATCCTATCCTCTATCCTATCCAATTACCTATCCTACCCTCGATCCTATCCTATCCTCCATCCTATCCTATCCTCTATCAGATCCTCTATCCTATACTAGCCTCTACCTTATAATCTCCCCTATCCTATCCAATTACCTATCCGATCCTCTATCCTATCCTATCCTCTATCCGATCGTATCCTCTATCAGATCCTCTATCCTATCCTATCATCTATCCTATCCTCTATCGTATCCTATCCTATCCTCTTTCCTATCCTATCCTCTATCCTATCCTATCCTCTATCCTATCCTCTATACCATCCTCTATCCTATCCTATCCTCGATCCGATCCTCTATCCTATCCTATCCTCTATAATATCGTTTACTCTATCATATCCTATCCTCTATCCTATAATATCATCTATCCTATCCTATCCTCTATCCTATCCTGTCTTTTATCCTATCCTATCCACTATCCTATCCTGTCTTTTATCCTATCCTATCCTCTATCCTATCCTATCCTCTATCCTATACTATCCTCTAACTTATCCTATCATCTATCCTATCCAATTACCTATCCTATCCTCTAACCTATCCTTTCCTCTATCCTATCCTATCCTCTATCCGATCCTCTATCCTATCCTCTATCCTATCCTATCCGATCCTCTATCCTATCCTCTATCCTATACTATCCTCTACCTTATCCTATCCTCTATCCTATCCAATTACCTATCCTATCCTCGATCCTATCCTATCCTCCATCCTATCCTATCCTCTATCAGATCCTCTATCCTATAGTAGCCTCTACCTTACCCTCTCCCCTATCCTATCCAATTACCTATCCGATCCTCTATCCTATCCTATCCTCTATCCGATCGTATCCTCTATCAGATCCTCTATCCTATCCTATCATCTATCCTATCCTCTATCGTATCCTATCCTATCCTCTTTCCTATCCTATCCTCTATCCTATCCTATCCTCTATCGTATCCTCTATACCATCCTCTATCCTATCCTATCCTCTATCCGATCCTCTATCCTATCCTATCCTCTATAATATCGTTTACTCTATCATATCCTATCCTCTATCCTATAATATCATCTATCCTATTCTATCCTCTATCCCATCCTATCCTCTATCCTATCCTATCCTCTATCCTATCCTCTCCTCTATCCTATCCTATCCTCTATCCCATCCTATCCTCTGTCCTATCCTATCCTCTATCCTTTCCTATCCTCTATCCTATCCTATCCTCTATCCTATCCTCTATCCTATCCTATCCTCTATCCTATCCTATTCCCTATCCTATCCTCTATCCTATACTATCCTCTAACTTATCCTATCCTCTATCCTATCCAATTACCTATCCTATCCTCTATCCTATCCTTTCCTCTATCCTATCCTATCCTCCATCCTATCCTATCCTCTATCAGATCCTCTATCCTATACTAGCCTCTACCTTATAATCTCCCCTATCCTATCCAATTACCTATCCGATCCTCTATCCTATCCTAACCTCTATCCTATCCTCTATACCATCCTCTATCCTATCCTATCCTCGATCCGATCCTACCCTATCCTCTTTAATATCGTTTACTCTATCATATCCTATCCTCTATCCTATAATATCATCTATCCTATACTATCCTCTATCCTATCCTGTCTTTTATCCTATCCTATCCTCCATCCTATCCTGTCTTTTATCCTATCCTATCCTCTATCCTATCCTATCCTCTATCCTATACTATCCTCTAACTTATCCTATCATCTATCCTATCCAATTACCTATCCTATCCTCTACCCTATCCTTTCCTCTATCCTATCCTATCCTCTATCCGATCCTCTATCCTATCCTCTATCCTATCCTATCCGATCCTCTATCCTATCCTCTATTCTATACTATCCTCTACCTTATCCTATCCTCTATCCTATCCAATTACCTATCCTATCCTCGATCCTATCCTATCCTCCATCCTATCCTATCCTCTATCAGATCCTCTATCCTATACTAGCCTCTACCTTACCCTCTCCCCTATCCTATCCAATTACCTATCCGATCCTCTATCCTATCCTATCCTCTATCCGATCGTATCCTCTATCAGATCCTCTATCCTATCCTATCATCTATCCTATCCTCTATCGTATCCTATCCTATCCTCTTTCCTATCCTATCCTCTATCCTATCCTATCCTCTATCCTATCCTCTATACCATCCTCTATCCTATCCTATCCTCTATCCGATCCTCTATCCTATCCTATCCTCTATAATATCGTTTACTCTATCATATCCTATCCTCTATCCTATAATATCATCTATCCTATTCTATCCTCTATCCTATCCTATCCTCTATCCTATCCTATCCTCTATCCTATCCTCTCCTCTATCCTATCCTATCCTCTATCCTATCCTATAGTCTATCCTCTATCCTATCCTACCCTCTTTCCTATCCTATCATCTATCCTATCCTATCTTCTATCCTATCCTTTCCTCTATCCTATCCTATCCTCTATCCTATCCTATCCTCTATCCGATCCTCTGTCCTATCCTATCCTCTATCCTATCCTCTATCCTACTCTATCCTCTATCCTATCCTATCCTCTATCCTATCCTATCCTCTATCCGATCCTCTATCCTATCCTATCCTCTATCCGATCCTCTATCCTATCCTATCCTCTATCATATCCTATCCTCTATCCGATCCTCTATCCAATCCTATCCTCTATTCTATCCTTATCCTCTATCCTATACTATCCTCTATCCGATCCTATCCTCTATCCTATACTATCCTCTAACTTATCCTATCCTCTATCCTATCCAATTACCTATCCTATCCTCTATCCTATCCTTTCCTCTATCCTATCCTATCCTCTATCCGATCCTCTATCCTATCCTCTATCCTATCCTATCCTCTATCCTATCCTATCCTCTATCCTATCCTATCCTCTATCCTATCCTATCCTCTATCCGATCCTCTATCCTATCCTATCCTCTACCCTATCCTATCCTCTATTATATCCTATCCTCTATCCTATCCTATCCTATCCTCTATCCTATCCTCTATCCTATCCTATCCTCTATCCTATCCTCTATACCATCCTCTATCCTATCCCATCCTCTATCCGATCCTCTATCCTATCCTATCCTCTATAATATCGTTTACTCTATCATATCCTATCCTCTATCCTATAATATCATCTATCCTATTCTATCCTCTATCCCATCCTATCCTCTATACTATCCTATCCTCTATCCTATCCTCTCCTCTATCCTATCCTATCCTCTATCCCATCCTATCCTCTGTCCTATCCTATCCTCTATCCTTTCCTATCCTCTATCCTATCCTATCCTCTATCCTATCCTCTATCCTATCCTATCCTCTATCCTATCCTATTCCCTATCCTATCCTCTATCCTATACTATCCTCTAACTTATCCTATCCTGTATCCTATCCAATTACCTATCCTATCCTCTATCCTATCCTTTCCTCTATCCTATCCTATCCTCCATCCTATCCTATCCTCTATCAGATCCTCTATCCTATACTAGCCTCTACCTTATAATCTCCCCTATCCTATCCAATTACCTATCCGATCCTCTATCCTATCCTATCCTCTATCCTATCCTCTATACCATCCTCTATCCTATCCTATCCTCGATCCGATCCTCTATCCTACCCTATCCTCTTTAATATCGTTTACTCTATCATATCCTATCCTCTATCCTATAATATCATCTATCCTATACTATCCTCTATCCTATCCTGTCTTTTATCCTATCCTATCCTCTATCCTATCCTGTCTTTTATCCTATCCTATCCTCTATCCTATCCTATCCTCTATCCTATACTATCCTCTAACTTATCCTATCATCTATCCTATCCAATTACCTATCCTATCCTCTACCCTATCCTTTCCTCTATCCTATCCTATCCTCTATCCGATCCTCTATCCTATCCTCTATCCTATCCTATCCGATCCTCTATCCTATCCTCTATCCTATACTATCCTCTACCTTATCCTATCCTCTATCCTATCCAATTACCTATCCTATCCTCGATCCTATCGTATCCTC
Organism: Halictus rubicundus; assembly: GCF_050948215.1. Classification (NCBI taxonomy): domain Eukaryota; kingdom Metazoa; phylum Arthropoda; class Insecta; order Hymenoptera; family Halictidae; genus Halictus; species Halictus rubicundus. The sequence continues at coordinate 265,151 of NW_027488740.1, read as the reverse complement.
CATCCTATCCTATCCTCTATCAGATCCTCTATCCTATACTAGCCTCTACCTTACCCTCTCCCCTATCCTATCCAATTACCTATCCGATCCTCTATCCTATCCTATCCTCTATCCGATCGTATCCTCTATCAGATCCTCTATCCTATCCTATCATCTATCCTATCCTCTATCGTATCCTATCCTATCCTCTTTCCTATCCTATCCTCTATCCTATCCTATCCTCTATCCTATCCTCTATACCATCCTCTATCCTATCCTATCCTCTATCCTATCCTATCCTCTATAATATCGTTTACTCTATCATATCCTATCCTCTATCCTATAATATCATCTATCCTATTCTATCCTCTATCCTATCCTATCCTCTATCCTATCCTATCCTCTATCCTATCCTCTCCTCTATCCTATCCTATCCTCTATCCTATCCTATAGTCTATCCTCTATCCTATCCTACCCTCTTTCCTATCCTATCATCTATCCTATCCTATCTTCTATCCTATCCTTTCCTCTATCCTATCCTATCCTCTATCCTATCCTATCCTCTATCCGATCCTCTGTCCTATCCTATCCTCTATCCTATCCTCTATCCTACTCTATCCTCTATCCTATCCTATCCTCTATCCTATCCTATCCTCTATCCGATCCTCTATCCTATCCTATCCTCTATCCGATCCTCTATCCTATCCTATCCTCTATCATATCCTATCCTCTATCCGATCCTCTATCCAATCCTATCCTCTATTCTATCCTTATCCTCTATCCTATACTATCGTCTATCCGATCCTATCCTCTATCCTATACTATCCTCTAACTTATCCTATCCTCTATCCTATCCAATTACCTATCCTATCCTCTATCCTATCCTTTCCTCTATCCTATCCTATCCTCTATCCGATCCTCTATCCTATCCTCTATCCTATCCTATCCTCTATCCCATCCTATCCTCTATCCTATCCTATCCTCTATCCGATCCTCTATCCTATCCTATCCTTTACCCTATCCTATCCTCTATTATATCCTATCCTCTATCCTATCCTATCCTATCCTCTATCCGATCCTCTATCATATCCTATCCTCTATCCTACCCTATCCTCTATCCTATCCTTTCCTCAATCCTATTATATCCTCTATCCTATCCTATCCTCTATCCTATCCTATCCTATCCTATCCTCTATCCTATCCTGTCCTCTACCCTATCCTATCCTCTATCCTATTCTATCCTCTATCCTATCCTATCCTCTATCCTATCCTATCCTCTATCCTATCCTATCTTCTATCCTATCCTATCCGATCCTCTATCCTATCCTCTATCCTATACTATCCTCTACCTTATCCTATCCTCTATCCTATCCAATTACCTATCCTTTCCTCTATCCTATCCTATCCTCTATCCGATCCTCTATCCTATCCTATCCTGTATCCTATCCTATCCTCTATCAGATCCTCTATCGTATCCTATCATCTATCCTATCCTCTATCGTATCCTATCCTATCTTCTTTCCTATCCTATCCTCTATCCTATCCTATCCTCTATCCTATCCTCTATACCATCCTCTATCCTATCCTATCCTCTATCCGATCCTCTATCCTATACTATCCTCTATCCTATCCTATCCTCTATCCTATCCTATCATCTATCCTATCCTCTATCGTATCCTATCCTATCCTCTTTCCTATCCTATCCTCTATCCTATCCTATCCTCTATCCTATCCTCTATACCATCCTCTATCCTATCCTATCCTCTATCCGATCCTCTATCCTATCCTATCCTCTATAATATCGTTTACTCTATCATATCCTATCCTCTATCCTATAATATCATCTATCCTATTCTATCCTCTATCCTATCCTATCCTCTATCCTATCCTATCCTCTATCCTATCCTCTCCTCTATCCTATCCTATCCTCTATCCTATCCTATAGTCTGTCCTCTATCCTATCCTACCCTCTTTCCTATCCTATCATCTATCCTATCCTATCTTCTATCCTATCCTTTCCTCTATCCTATCCTATCCTCTATCCTATCCTATCCTCTATCCGATCCTCTGTCCTATCCTATCCTCTATCCTATCCTCTATCCTACTCTATCCTCTATCCTATCCTATCCTCTATCCTATCCTATCCTCTATCCGATCCTCTATCCTATCCTATCCTCTATCCGATCCTCTATCCTATCCTATCCTCTATCATATCCTATCCTCTATCCGATCCTCTATCCAATCCTATCCTCTATTCTATCCTTATCCTCTATCCTATACTATCCTCTATCCGATCCTATCCTCTATCCTATACTATCCTCTAACTTATCCTATCCTCTATCCTATCCAATTACCTATCCTATCCTCTATCCTATCCTTTCCTCTATCCTATCCTATCCTCTATCCGATCCTCTATCCTATCCTCTATCCTATCCTATCCTCTATCCCATCCTATCCTCTATCCTATCCTATCCTCTATCCGATCCTCTATCCTATCCTATCCTCTACCCTATCCTATCCTCTATTATATCCTATCCTCTATCCTATCCTATCCTATCCTCTATCCGATCCTCTATCATATCCTATCCTCTATCCTACCCTATCCTCTATCCTATCCTTTCCTCAATCCTATTATATCCTCTATCCTATCCTATCCTCTATCCTATCCTATCCTATCCTATCCTCTATCCTATCCTGTCCTCTACCCTATCCTATCCTCTATCCTATTCTATCCTCTATCCTATCCTATCCTCTATCCTATCCTATCCTCTATCCTATCCTATCTTCTATCCTATCCTATCCGATCCTCTATCCTATCCTCTATCCTATACTATCCTCTACCTTATCCTATCCTCTATCCTATCCAATTACCTATCCTTTCCTCTATCCTATCCTATCCTCTATCCGATCCTCTATCCTATCCTATCCTGTATCCTATCCTATCCTCTATCAGATCCTCTATCGTATCCTATCATCTATCCTATCCTCTATCGTATCCTATCCTATCCTCTTTCCTATCCTATCCTCTATCCTATCCTATCCTCTATCCTATCCTCTATACCATCCTCTATCCTATCCTATCCTCTATCCGATCCTCTATCCTATACTATCCTCTATCCTATCCTATCCTCTATCCTATCCTATCATCTATCCTCTCCTCTATCCTATCCTATCCTCTATCCTATCCTATCCTCTATCCCATCCTAACCTCTATCCTATCCTACCCTCTTTCCTATCCTATCCTCTATCCTATCCTATCCTCTATCCTATCCTATCCTCTATCCCATCCTATCCTCTATCCTTTCCTATCCTCTATCCTATCCTATAATCTATCCTATCCTCTATCCTATCCTATCCTCTATCCTATCCCCTATCCTATCCTATCCTCTATCCTATCCTCTATCCTATCCTATCCTCTATCCTATCCTCTTCTCTATCCTATCCTATCATCTATCCTATTCTATCCGCTATCCTATACTATCCTCTATCCTATCCTATCCTTTATCCTATCCTATCCTCTATCCTATCCTATCCTCTATCCTATACTATCCTCTAACTAATCCTATCCTCTATCCTATCCAATTACCTATCCTATCCTCTATCCTATCCTATCCTCTATCCTATCCTATCCTCTATCCTATCCTCTATCCTATACTATCCTATCCTCTATCCTATCCTATCCTCTATCCGATCCTCTGTCCTATCCTATCCACTATCCTATCCTCTATCCTACTCTATCCTCTATCCTATCCTATCCTCTATCCTATCCTATCCTCTATCCGATCCTCTATCCTATCCTATCCTCTATCCGATCCTCTATCCTATCCTATCCTCTATCATATCCTATCCTCTATCCGATCCTCTATCCAATCCTATCCTCTATTCTATACTTATCCTCTATCCTATACTATCCTCTATCCGATCCTATCCTCTATCCTATACTATCCTCTAACTTATCCTATCCTCTATCCTATCCAATTACCTATCCTATCCTCTATCCTATCCTTTCCTCTATCCTATCCTATCCTTTCCTCTATCCTATCCTATCCTCTATCCGATCCTCTATCCTATCCTCTATCCTATCCTATCCTCTATCCCATCCTATCCTCTATCCTATCCTATCCTCTATCCGATCCTCTATCCTATCCTATCCTCTACCCTATCCTATCCTCTATTATATCCTATCCTCTATCCTATCCTATCCTATCCTCTATCCGATCCTCTATCATATCCTATCCTCTATCCTACCCTATCCTCTATCCTATCCTTTCCTCAATCCTATTATATCCTCTATCCTATCCTATCCTCTATCCTATCCTATCCTATCCTATCCTCTATCCTATCCTGTCCTCTACCCTATCCTATCCTCTATCCTATTCTATCCTCTATCCTATCCTATCCTCTATCCTATCCTATCCTCTATCCTATCCTATCTTCTATCCTATCCTATCCGATCCTCTATCCTATCCTCTATCCTATACTATCCTCTACCTTATCCTATCCTCTATCCTATTCAATTACCTATCCTTTCCTCTATCCTATCCTATCCTCTATCCGATCCTCTATCCTATCCTATCCTGTATCCTATCCTATCCTCTATCAGATCCTCTATCGTATCCTATCATCTATCCTATCCTCTATCGTATCCTATCCTATCCTCTTTCCTATCCTATCCTCTATCCTATCCTATCCTCTATCCTATCCTCTATACCATCCTCTATCCTATCCTATCCTCTATCCGATCCTCTATCCTATACTATCCTCTATCCTATCCTATCCTCTATCCTATCCTATCATCTATCCTCTCCTCTATCCTATCCTATCCTCTATCCTATCCTCTATCCTATCCTATCCTCTATCCTATCCTATCCTCTATCCCATCCTATCCTCTATCCTTTCCTATCCTCTATCCTATCCTATAATCTATCCTATCCTCTATCCTATCCTATCCTCTATCCTATCCCCTATCCTATCCTATCCTCTATCCTATCCTCTATCCTATCCTATCCTCTATCCTATCCTCTTCTCTATCCTATCCTATCATCTATCCTATTCTATCCGCTATCCTATACTATCCTCTATCCTATCCTATCCATTATCCTATCCTATCCTCTATCCTATCCTATCCTCTATCCTATACTATCCTCTAACTAATCCTATCCTCTATCCTATCCAATTACCTATCCTATCCTCTATCCTATCCTATCCTCTATCCTATCCTATCCTCTATCCTATCCTATCCTCTATCCTATCCTCTATCCTATACTATCCTCTACCTTATCCTATCCTCTATCATATCCAATTACCTATCCTTTCCTCTATCCTATCCTATCCTCTATCCTATCCTATCCTCTATCCGATCCTCTATCCTATCCTATCCTGTATCCTATCCTATCCTCTATCAGATCCTCTATCGTATCCTATCATCTATCCTATCCTCTATCGTATCCTATCCTATCCTCTTTCCTATCCTATCCTCTATCCTATCCTATCCTCTATCCTATCCTCTATACCATCCTCTATCCTATCCTATCCTCTATCCGATCCTCTATCCTATCCTCTATCCTATCCTATCCTCTATCCCATCCTATCCTCTATCCTATCCTATCCTCTATCCGATCCTCTATCCTATCCTATCCTCTACCCTATCCTATCCTCTATTATATCCTATCCTCTATCCTATCCTATCCTATCCTCTATCCGATCCTCTATCATATCCTATCCTCTATCCTACCCTATCCTCTATCCTATCCTTTCCTCAATCCTATTATATCCTCTATCCTATCCTATCCTCTATCCTATCCTATCCTATCCTATCCTCTATCCTATCCTGTCCTCTACCCTATCCTATCCTCTATCCTATTCTATCCTCTATCCTATCCTATCCTCTATCCTATCCTATCCTCTATCCTATCCTATCTTCTATCCTATCCTATCCGATCCTCTATCCTATCCTCTATCCTATACTATCCTCTACCTTATCCTATCCTCTATCCTATTCAATTACCTATCCTTTCCTCTATCCTATCCTATCCTCTATCCGATCCTCTATCCTATCCTATCCTGTATCCTATCCTATCCTCTATCAGATCCTCTATCGTATCCTATCATCTATCCTATCCTCTATCGTATCCTATCCTATCCTCTTTCCTATCCTATCCTCTATCCTATCCTATCCTCTATCCTATCCTCTATACCATCCTCTATCCTATCCTATCCTCTATCCGATCCTCTATCCTATACTATCCTCTATCCTATCCTATCCTCTATCCTATCCTATCATCTATCCTCTCCTCTATCCTATCCTATCCTCTATCCTATCCTCTATCCTATCCTATCCTCTATCCTATCCTATCCTCTATCCCATCCTATCCTCTATCCTTTCCTATCCTCTATCCTATCCTATAATCTATCCTATCCTCTATCCTATCCTATCCTCTATCCTATCCCCTATCCTATCCTATCCTCTATCCTATCCTCTATCCTATCCTATCCTCTATCCTATCCTCTTCTCTATCCTATCCTATCATCTATCCTATTCTATCCGCTATCCTATACTATCCTCTATCCTATCCTATCCATTATCCTATCCTATCCTCTATCCTATCCTATCCTCTATCCTATACTATCCTCTAACTAATCCTATCCTCTATCCTATCCAATTACCTATCCTATCCTCTATCCTATCCTATCCTCTATCCTATCCTATCCTCTATCCTATCCTATCCTCTATCCTATCCTCTATCCTATACTATCCTCTACCTTATCCTATCCTCTATCATATCCAATTACCTATCCTTTCCTCTATCCTATCCTATCCTCTATCCTATCCTATCCTCTATCCGATCCTCTATCCTATCCTATCCTGTATCCTATCCTATCCTCTATCAGATCCTCTATCGTATCCTATCATCTATCCTATCCTCTATCGTATCCTATCCTATCCTCTTTCCTATCCTATCCTCTATCCTATCCTATCCTCTATCCTATCCTCTATACCATCCTCTATCCTATCCTATCCTCTATCCGATCCTCTATCCTATACTATCCTCTATCCTATCCTATCCTCTATCCTATCCTATCATCTATCCTCTCCTCTATCCTATCCTATCCTCTATCCTATCCTATCCTCTATCCCATCCTAACCTCTATCCTATCCTATAATCTATCCTATCCTCTATCCTATCCTATCCTCTATCCTATCCCCTATCCTATCCTATCCTCTATCCTATCCTCTATCCTATCCTATCCTCTATCCTATCCTCTTCTCTATCCTATCCTATCATCTATCCTATTCTATCCGCTATCCTATACTATCCTCTATCCTATCCTATCCTTTATCCTATCCTATCCTCTATCCTATCCTATCCTCTATCCTATACTATCCTCTAACTAATCCTATCCTCTATCCTATCCAATTACCTATCCTATCCTCTATCCTATCCTATCCTCTATCCTATCCTCTATCCTATACTATCCTCTACCTTATCCTATCCTCTATCATATCCAATTACCTATCCTTTCCTCTATCCTATCCTATCCTCTATCCTATCCTATCCTCTATCCGATCCTCTATCCTATCCTATCCTGTATCCTATCCTATCCTCTATCAGATCCTCTATCGTATCCTATCATCTATCCTATCCTCTATCGTATCCTATCCTATCCTCTTTCCAATCCTATCCTCTATTCTATCCTTATCCTCTATCCTATACTATCCCCTATCCTATCCTATCCTCTACCCTATCCTATCATCTATCCTCTCCTCTATCCTATCCTATCCTCTATCCTATCCTATCCTCTATCCCATCCTATCCTCTATCCTATCCTACCCTCTTTCCTATCCTATCCTCTATCCTATCCTATCCTCTATCCTATCCTATCCTCTATCCCATCCTATCCTCTATCCTTTCCTATCCTCTATCCTATCCTATAATCTATCCTATCCTCTATCCTATCCGCTATCCTATCCTATCCTCTATCCTATCCTCTATCCTATCCTAACCTCTATCCTATCCTCTTCTCTATCCTATCCTATCATCTATCCTATTCTATCCGCTATCCTATACTATCCTCTATCCTATCCTATCCTTTATCCTATCCTATCCTCTATCCTATCCTATCCTCTATCCTATACTATCCTCTAACTAATCCTATCCTCTATCCTGTCCAATTACCTATCCTATCCTCTATCCTATCCTATCCTCTATCCTATCCTCTATCCTATCCTCTATCCTATCCTATCCTATCCTATACTATCCTCTATCCTATCCTATCCTTTATCCTATCCTATCCTCTATCCTATCCTATCCTCTATCCTATACTATCCTCTAACTTATCCTATCCTCTATCCTATCCTATCCTTAATCCTATCCTATCCTCTATCCGATCCTATCCTCTATCCTATACTATCCAATTACCTATCCTATCCTCTATCCTATCCTATCCTCTATCCTATCCTCTATCCTATCCTATCCTCTATCCTATCCTATCCTCTATCCTATCCTATCCTCTATCCTATCCTATCCTCTATCCTATCCTATTCTCTATCCTATCCTATCATCTATCCTATTCTATCCTCTATCCTATCCTATCCTCTATCCGATCCTCTATCCTATCCTATCCTCTATAATATCGTTTACTCTATCATATCCTATCCTCTATCCTATAATATCATCTATCCTATTCTATCCTCTATCCTATCCTATCCTCTATCCTATCCTATCCTCTATCCTATCCTCTCCTCTATCCTATCCTATCCTCTATCCTATCCTATAGTCTGTCCTCTATCCTATCCTACCCTCTTTCCTATCCTATCATCTATCCTATCCTATCTTCTATCCTATCCTTTCCTCTATCCTATCCTATCCTCTATCCTATCCTATCCTCTATCCGATCCTCTGTCCTATCCTATCCTCTATCCTATCCTCTATCCTACTCTATCCTCTATCCTATCCTATCCTCTATCCTATCCTATCCTCTATCCGATCCTCTATCCTATCCTATCCTCTATCCGATCCTCTATCCTATCCTATCCTCTATCATATCCTATCCTCTATCCGATCCTCTATCCAATCCTATCCTCTATTCTATCCTTATCCTCTATCCTATACTATCCTCTATCCGATCCTATCCTCTATCCTATACTATCCTCTAACTTATCCTATCCTCTATCCTATCCAATTACCTATCCTATCCTCTATCCTATCCTTTCCTCTATCCTATCCTATCCTCTATCCGATCCTCTATCCTATCCTCTATCCTATCCTATCCTCTATCCCATCCTATCCTCTATCCTATCCTATCCTCTATCCGATCCTCTATCCTATCCTATCCTCTACCCTATCCTATCCTCTATTATATCCTATCCTCTATCCTATCCTATCCTATCCTCTATCCGATCCTCTATCATATCCTATCCTCTATCCTACCCTATCCTCTATCCTATCCTTTCCTCAATCCTATTATATCCTCTATCCTATCCTATCCTCTATCCTATCCTATCCTATCCTATCCTCTATCCTATCCTGTCCTCTACCCTATCCTATCCTCTATCCTATTCTATCCTCTATCCTATCCTATCCTCTATCCTATCCTATCCTCTATCCTATCCTATCTTCTATCCTATCCTATCCGATCCTCTATCCTATCCTCTATCCTATACTATCCTCTACCTTATCCTATCCTCTATCCTATCCAATTACCTATCCTTTCCTCTATCCTATCCTATCCTCTATCCGATCCTCTATCCTATCCTATCCTGTATCCTATCCTATCCTCTATCAGATCCTCTATCGTATCCTATCATCTATCCTATCCTCTATCGTATCCTATCCTATCCTCTTTCCTATCCTATCCTCTATCCTATCCTATCCTCTATCCTATCCTCTATACCATCCTCTATCCTATCCTATCCTCTATCCGATCCTCTATCCTATACTATCCTCTATCCTATCCTATCCTCTATCCTATCCTATCATCTATCCTCTCCTCTATCCTATCCTATCCTCTATCCTATCCTATCCTCTATCCCATCCTAACCTCTATCCTATCCTACCCTCTTTCCTATCCTATCCTCTATCCTATCCTATCCTCTATCCTATCCTATCCTCTATCCCATCCTATCCTCTATCCTTTCCTATCCTCTATCCTATCCTATAATCTATCCTATCCTCTATCCTATCCTATCCTCTATCCTATCCCCTATCCTATCCTATCCTCTATCCTATCCTCTATCCTATCCTATCCTCTATCCTATCCTCTTCTCTATCCTATCCTATCATCTATCCTATTCTATCCGCTATCCTATACTATCCTCTATCCTATCCTATCCTTTATCCTATCCTATCCTCTATCCTATCCTATCCTCTATCCTATACTATCCTCTAACTAATCCTATCCTCTATCCTATCCAATTACCTATCCTATCCTCTATCCTATCCTATCCTCTATCCTATCCTATCCTCTATCCTATCCTATCCTCTATCCTATCCTATCCTCTATCCTATCCTCTATCCTATACTATCCTATCCTCTATCCTATCCAATCCTCTATCCGATCCTCTGTCCTATCCTATCCACTATCCTATCCTCTATCCTACTCTATCCTCTATCCTATCCTATCCTCTATCCTATCCTATCCTCTATCCGATCCTCTATCCTATCCTATCCTCTATCCGATCCTCTATCCTATCCTATCCTCTATCATATCCTATCCTCTATCCGATCCTCTATCCAATCCTATCCTCTATTCTATACTTATCCTCTATCCTATACTATCCTCTATCCGATCCTATCCTCTATCCTATACTATCCTCTAACTTATCCTATCCTCTATCCTATCCAATTACCTATCCTATCCTCTATCCTATCCTTTCCTCTATCCTATCCTATCCTCTATCCGATCCTCTATCCTATCCTCTATCCTATCCTATCCTCTATCCCATCCTATCCTCTATCCTATCCTATCCTCTATCCGATCCTCTATCCTATCCTATCCTCTACCCTATCCTATCCTCTATTATATCCTATCCTCTATCCTATCCTATCCTATCCTCTATCCGATCCTCTATCATATCCTATCCTCTATCCTACCCTATCCTCTATCCTATCCTTTCCTCAATCCTATTATATCCTCTATCCTATCCTATCCTCTATCCTATCCTATCCTATCCTATCCTCTATCCTATCCTGTCCTCTACCCTATCCTATCCTCTATCCTATTCTATCCTCTATCCTATCCTATCCTCTATCCTATCCTATCCTCTATCCTATCCTATCTTCTATCCTATCCTATCCGATCCTCTATCCTATCCTCTATCCTATACTATCCTCTACCTTATCCTATCCTCTATCCTATCCAATTACCTATCCTTTCCTCTATCCTATCCTATCCTCTATCCGATCCTCTATCCTATCCTATCCTGTATCCTATCCTATCCTCTATCAGATCCTCTATCGTATCCTATCATCTATCCTATCCTCTATCGTATCCTATCCTATCCTCTTTCCTATCCTATCCTCTATCCTATCCTATCCTCTATCCTATCCTCTATACCATCCTCTATCCTATCCTATCCTCTATCCGATCCTCTATCCTATACTATCCTCTATCCTATCCTATCCTCTATCCTATCCTATCATCTATCCTCTCCTCTATCCTATCCTATCCTCTATCCTATCCTCTATCCTATCCTATCCTCTATCCTATCCTATCCTCTATCCCATCCTATCCTCTATCCTTTCCTATCCTCTATCCTATCCTATAATCTATCCTATCCTCTATCCTATCCTATCCTCTATCCTATCCCCTATCCTATCCTATCCTCTATCCTATCCTCTATCCTATCCTATCCTCTATCCTATCCTCTTCTCTATCCTATCCTATCATCTATCCTATTCTATCCGCTATCCTATACTATCCTCTATCCTATCCTATCCATTATCCTATCCTATCCTCTATCCTATCCTATCCCTTATCCTATACTATCCTCTAACTAATCCTATCCTCTATCCTATCCAATTACCTATCCTATCCTCTATCCTATCCTATCCTCTATCCTATCCTATCCTCTATCCTATCCTATCCTCTATCCTATCCTCTATCCTATACTATCCTCTACCTTATCCTATCCTCTATCATATCCAATTACCTATCCTTTCCTCTATCCTATCCTATCCTCTATCCTATCCTATCCTCTATCCGATCCTCTATCCTATCCTATCCTGTATCCTATCCTATCCTCTATCAGATCCTCTATCGTATCCTATCATCTATCCTATCCTCTATCGTATCCTATCCTATCCTCTTTCCTATCCTATCCTCTATCCTATCCTATCCTCTATCCTATCCTCTATACCATCCTCTATCCTATCCTATCCTCTATCCGATCCTCTATCCTATACTATCCTCTATCCTATCCTATCCTCTATCCTATCCTATCATCTATCCTCTCCTCTATCCTATCCTATCCTCTATCCTATCCTATCCTCTATCCCATCCTAACCTCTATCCTATCCTATAATCTATCCTATCCTCTATCCTATCCTATCCTCTATCCTATCCCCTATCCTATCCTATCCTCTATCCTATCCTCTATCCTATCCTATCCTCTATCCTATCCTCTTCTCTATCCTATCCTATCATCTATCCTATTCTATCCGCTATCCTATACTATCCTCTATCCTATCCTATCCTTTATCCTATCCTATCCTCTATCCTATCCTATCCTCTATCCTATACTATCCTCTAACTAATCCTATCCTCTATCCTATCCAATTACCTATCCTATCCTCTATCCTATCCTATCCTCTATCCTATCCTCTATCCTATACTATCCTCTACCTTATCCTATCCTCTATCATATCCAATTACCTATCCTTTCCTCTATCCTATCCTATCCTCTATCCTATCCTATCCTCTATCCGATCCTCTATCCTATCCTATCCTGTATCCTATCCTATCCTCTATCAGATCCTCTATCGTATCCTATCATCTATCCTATCCTCTATCGTATCCTATCCTATCCTCTTTCCAATCCTATCCTCTATTCTATCCTTATCCTCTATCCTATACTATCCCCTATCCTATCCTATCCTCTATCCTATCCTATCATCTATCCTCTCCTCTATCCTATCCTATCCTCTATCCTATCCTATCCTCTATCCCATCCTATCCTCTATCCTATCCTACCCTCTTTCCTATCCTATCCTCTATCCTATCCTATCCTCTATCCTATCCTATCCTCTATCCCATCCTATCCTCTATCCTTTCCTATCCTCTATCCTATCCTATAATCTATCCTATCCTCTATCCTATCCGCTATCCTATCCTATCCTCTATCCTATCCTCTATCCTATCCTAACCTCTATCCTATCCTCTTCTCTATCCTATCCTATCATCTATCCTATTCTATCCGCTATCCTATACTATCCTCTATCCTATCCTATCCTTTATCCTATCCTATCCTCTATCCTATCCTATCCTCTATCCTATACTATCCTCTAACTAATCCTATCCTCTATCCTGTCCAATTACCTATCCTATCCTCTATCCTATACTATCCTCTATCCTATCCTCTATCCTATCCTCTATCCTATCCTATCCTATCCTATACTATCCTCTATCCTACCCTATCCTTTATCCTATCCTATCCTCTATCCTATCCTATCCTCTATCCTATACTATCCTCTAACTTATCCTATCCTCTATCCTATCCTATCCTTAATCCTATCCTATCCTCTATCCGATCCTATCCTCTATCCTATACTATCCAATTACCTATCCTATCCTCTATCCTATCCTATCCTCTATCCTATCCTCTATCCTATCCTATCCTCTATCCTATCCTATCCTCTATCCTATCCTATCCTCTATCCTATCCTATCCTCTATCCTATCCTATTCTCTATCCTATCCTATCATCTATCCTATTCTATCCTCTATCCTATCCTATCCTCTACCCTATCCTATCCTCTATTATATCCTATCCTCTATCCTAACCTATCCTATCCTCTATCCGATCCTCTATCATATCCTATCCTCTATCCTACCCTATCCTCTATCCTATCCTTTCCTCAATCCTATTATATCCTCTATCCTATCCTATCCTCTATCCTATCCTATCCTATCCTATCCTCTATCCTATCCTGTCCTCTACCCTATCCTATCCTCTATCCTATTCTATCCTCTATCCTATCCTATCCTCTATCCTATCCTATCCTCTATCCTATCCTATCTTCTATCCTATCCTATCCGATCCTCTATTCTATCCTCTATCCTATACTATCCTCTACCTTATCCTATCCTCTATCCTATCCAATTACCTATCCTTTCCTCTATCCTATCCTATCCTCTATCCGATCCTCTATCCTATCCTATCCTGTATCCTATCCTATCCTCTATCAGATCCTCTATCGTATCCTATCATCTATCCTATCCTCTATCGTATCCTATCCTATCCTCTTTATTATCCTATCCTCTATCCTATCCTATCCTCTATCCTATCCTCTATACCATCCTCTATCCTATCCTATCCTCTATCCGATCCTCTATCCTATACTATCCTCTATCCTATCCTATCCTCTATCCTATCCTATCATCTATCCTCTCCTCTATCCTATCCTATCCTCTATCCTATCCTATCCTCTATCCCATCCTAACCTCTATCCTATCCTACCCTCTTTCCTATCCTATCCTCTATCCTATCCTATCCTCTATCCTATCCTATCCTCTATCCCATCCTATCCTCTATCCTTTCCTATCCTCTATCCTATCCTATAATCTATCCTATCCTCTATCCTATCCTATCCTCTATCCTATCCCCTATCCTATCCTATCCTCTATCCTATCCTCTATCCTATCCTATCCTCTATCCTATCCTCTTCTCTATCCTATCCTATCATCTATCCTATTCTATCCGCTATCCTATACTATCCTCTATCCTATCCTATCCTTTATCCTATCCTATCCTCTATCCTATCCTATCCTCTATCCTATCCTATCCTCTATCCTATCCTCTATCCTATACTATCCTATCCTCTATCCTATCCTATCCTCTATCCGATCCTCTGTCCTATCCTATCCACTATCCTATCCTCTATCCTACTCTATCCTCTATCCTATCCTATCCTCTATCCTATCCTATCCTCTATCCGATCCTCTATCCTATCCTATCCTCTATCCGATCCTCTATCCTATCCTATCCTCTATCATATCCTATCCTCTATCCGATCCTCTATCCAATCCTATCCTCTATTCTATACTTATCCTCTATCCTATACTATCCTCTATCCGATCCTATCCTCTATCCTATACTATCCTCTAACTTATCCTATCCTCTATCCTATCCAATTACCTATCCTATCCTCTATCCTATCCTTTCCTCTATCCTATCCTATCCTCTATCCGATCCTCTATCCTATCCTCTATCCTATCCTATCCTCTATCCCATCCTATCCTCTATCCTATCCTATCCTCTATCCGATCCTCTATCCTATCCTATCCTCTACCCTATCCTATCCTCTATTATATCCTATCCTCTATCCTATCCTATCCTATCCTCTATCCGATCCTCTATCATATCCTATCCTCTATCCTACCCTATCCTCTATCCTATCCTTTCCTCAATCCTATTATATCCTCTATCCTATCCTATCCTCTATCCTATCCTATCCTATCCTATCCTCTATCCTATCCTGTCCTCTACCCTATCCTATCCTCTATCCTATTCTATCCTCTATCCTATCCTATCCTCTATCCTATCCTATCCTCTATCCTATCCTATCTTCTATCCTATCCTATCCGATCCTCTATCCTATCCTCTATCCTATACTATCCTCTACCTTATCCTATCCTCTATCCTATCCAATTACCTATCCTTTCCTCTATCCTATCCTATCCTCTATCCGATCCTCTATCCTATCCTATCCTGTATCCTATCCTATCCTCTATCAGATCCTTTATCGTATCCTATCATCTATCCTATCCTCTATCGTATCCTATCCTATCCTCTTTCCTATCCTATCCTCTATCCTATCCTATCCTCTATCCTATCCTCTATACCATCCTCTATCCTATCCTATCCTCTATCCGATCCTCTATCCTATACTATCCTCTATCCTATCCTATCCTCTATCCTATCCTATCATCTATCCTCTCCTCTATCCTATCCTATCCTCTATCCTATCCTCTATCCTATCCTATCCTCTATCCTATCCTATCCTCTATCCCATCCTATCCTCTATCCTTTCCTATCCTCTATCCTATCCTATAATCTATCCTATCCTCTATCCTATCCTATCCTCTATCCTATCCCCTATCCTATCCTATCCTCTATCCTATCCTCTATCCTATCCTATCCTCTATCCTATCCTCTTCTCTATCCTATCCTATCATCTATCCTATTCTATCCGCTATCCTATACTATCCTCTATCCTATCCTATCCATTATCCTATCCTATCCTCTATCCTATCCTATCCTCTATCCTATACTATCCTCTAACTAATCCTATCCTCTATCCTATCCAATTACCTATCCTATCCTCTATCCTATCCTATCCTCTATCCTATCCTATCCTCTATCCTATCCTATCCTCTATCCTATCCTCTATCCTATACTATCCTCTACCTTATCCTATCCTCTATCATATCCAATTACCTATCCTTTCCTCTATCCTATCCTATCCTCTATCCTATCCTATCCTCTATCCGATCCTCTATCCTATCCTATCCTGTATCCTATCCTATCCTCTATCAGATCCTCTATCGTATCCTATCATCTATCCTATCCTCTATCGTATCCTATCCTATCCTCTTTCCTATCCTATCCTCTATCCTATCCTATCCTCTATCCTATCCTCTATACCATCCTCTATCCTATCCTATCCTCTATCCGATCCTCTATCCTATACTATCCTCTATCCTATCCTATCCTCTATCCTATCCTATCATCTATCCTCTCCTCTATCCTATCCTATCCTCTATCCTATCCTATCCTCTATCCCATCCTAACCTCTATCCTATCCTATAATCTATCCTATCCTCTATCCTATCCTATCCTCTATCCTATCCCCTATCCTATCCTATCCTCTATCCTATCCTCTATCCTATCCTATCCTCTATCCTATCCTCTTCTCTATCCTATCCTATCATCTATCCTATTCTATCCGCTATCCTATACTATCCTCTATCCTATCCTATCCTTTATCCTATCCTATCCTCTATCCTATCCTATCCTCTATCCTATACTATCCTCTAACTAATCCTATCCTCTATCCTATCCAATTACCTATCCTATCCTCTATCCTATCCTATCCTCTATCCTATCCTCTATCCTATACTATCCTCTACCTTATCCTATCCTCTATCATATCCAATTACCTATCCTTTCCTCTATCCTATCCTATCCTCTATCCTATCCTATCCTCTATCCGATCCTCTATCCTATCCTATCCTGTATCCTATCCTATCCTCTATCAGATCCTCTATCGTATCCTATCATCTATCCTATCCTCTATCGTATCCTATCCTATCCTCTTTCCAATCCTATCCTCTATTCTATCCTTATCCTCTATCCTATACTATCCCCTATCCTATCCTATCCTCTATCCTATCCTATCATCTATCCTCTCCTCTATCCTATCCTATCCTCTATCCTATCCTATCCTCTATCCCATCCTATCCTCTATCCTATCCTACCCTCTTTCCTATCCTATCCTCTATCCTATCCTATCCTCTATCCTATCCTATCCTCTATCCCATCCTATCCTCTATCCTTTCCTATCCTCTATCCTATCCTATAATCTATCCTATCCTCTATCCTATCCGCTATCCTATCCTATCCTCTATCCTATCCTCTATCCTATCCTAACCTCTATCCTATCCTCTTCTCTATCCTATCCTATCATCTATCCTATTCTATCCGCTATCCTATACTATCCTCTATCCTATCCTATCCTTTATCCTATCCTATCCTCTATCCTATCCTATCCTCTATCCTATACTATCCTCTAACTAATCCTATCCTCTATCCTGTCCAATTACCTATCCTATCCTCTATCCTATCCTATCCTCTATCCTATCCTCTATCCTATCCTCTATCCTATCCTATCCTATCCTATACTATCCTCTATCCTATCCTATCCTTTATCCTATCCTATCCTCTATCCTATCCTATCCTCTATCCTATACTATCCTCTAACTTATCCTATCCTCTATCCTATCCTATCCTTAATCCTATCCTATCCTCTATCCGATCCTATCCTCTATCCTATACTATCCAATTACCTATCCTATCCTCTATCCTATCCTATCCTCTATCCTATCCTCTATCCTATCCTATCCTCTATCCTATCCTATCCTCTATCCTATCCTATCCTCTATCCTATCCTATCCTCTATCCTATCCTATTCTCTATCCTATCCTATCATCTATCCTATTCTATCCTCTATCCTATCCTATCCTCTACCCTATCCTATCCTCTATTATATCCTATCCTCTATCCTATCCTATCCTATCCTCTATCCGATCCTCTATCATATCCTATCCTCTATCCTACCCTATCCTCTATCCTATCCTTTCCTCAATCCTATTATATCCTCTATCCTATCCTATCCTCTATCCTATCCTATCCTATCCTATCCTCTATCCTATCCTGTCCTCTACCCTATCCTATCCTCTATCCTATTCTATCCTCTATCCTATCCTATCCTCTATCCTATCCTATCCTCTATCCTATCCTATCTTCTATCCTATCCTATCCGATCCTCTATTCTATCCTCTATCCTATACTATCCTCTACCTTATCCTATCCTCTATCCTATCCAATTACCTATCCTTTCCTCTATCCTATCCTATCCTCTATCCGATCCTCTATCCTATCCTATCCTGTATCCTATCCTATCCTCTATCAGATCCTCTATCGTATCCTATCATCTATCCTATCCTCTATCGTATCCTATCCTATCCTCTTTATTATCCTATCCTCTATCCTATCCTATCCTCTATCCTATCCTCTATACCATCCTCTATCCTATCCTATCCTCTATCCGATCCTCTATCCTATACTATCCTCTATCCTATCCTATCCTCTATCCTATCCTATCATCTATCCTCTCCTCTATCCTATCCTATCCTCTATCCTATCCTATCCTCTATCCCATCCTAACCTCTATCCTATCCTACCCTCTTTCCTATCCTATCCTCTATCCTATCCTATCCTCTATCCTATCCTATCCTCTATCCCATCCTATCCTCTATCCTTTCCTATCCTCTATCCTATCCTATAATCTATCCTATCCTCTATCCTATCCTATCCTCTATCCTATCCCCTATCCTATCCTATCCTCTATCCTATCCTCTATCCTATCCTATCCTCTATCCTATCCTCTTCTCTATCCTATCCTATCATCTATCCTATTCTATCCGCTATCCTATACTATCCTCTATCCTATCCTATCCTTTATCCTATCCTATCCTCTATCCTATCCTATCCTCTATCCTATACTATCCTCTAACTAATCCTATCCTCTATCCTATCCAATTACCTATCCTATCCTCTATCCTATCCTATCCTCTATCCTATCCTATCCTCTATCCTATCCTATCCTCTATCCTATCCTATCCTCTATCCTATCCTCTATCCTATACTATCCTCTACCTTATCCTATCCTCTATCATATCCAATTACCTATCCTTTCCTCTATCCTATCCTATCCTCTATCCTATCCTATCCTCTATCCGATCCTCTATCCTATCCTATCCTGTATCCTATCCTATCCTCTATCAGATCCTCTATCGTATCCTATCATCTATCCTATCCTCTATCGTATCCTATCCTATCCTCTTTCCTATCCTATCCTCTATCCTATCCTATCCTCTATCCTATCCTCTATACCATCCTCTATCCTATCCTATCCTCTATCCGATCCTCTATCCTATACTATCCTCTATCCTATCCTATCCTCTATCCTATCCTATCATCTATCCTCTCCTCTATCCTATCCTATCCTCTATCCTATCCTATCCTCTATCCCATCCTAACCTCTATCCTATCCTACCCTCTTTCCTATCCTATCCTCTATCCTATCCTATCCTCTATCCTATCCTATCCTCTATCCCATCCTATCCTCTATCCTTTCCTATCCTCTATCCTATCCTATAATCTATCCTATCCTCTATCCTATCCTATCCTCTATCCTATCCCCTATCCTATCCTATCCTCTATCCTATCCTCTATCCTATCCTATCCTCTATCCTATCCTCTTCTCTATCCTATCCTATCATCTATCCTATTCTATCCGCTATCCTATACTATCCTCTATCCTATCCTATCCTTTATCCTATCCTATCCTCTATCCTATCCTATCCTCTATCCTATACTATCCTCTAACTAATCCTATCCTCTATCCTATCCAATTACCTATCCTATCCTCTATCCTATCCTATCCTCTATCCTATCCTCTATCCTATACTATCCTCTACCTTATCCTATCCTCTATCATATCCAATTACCTATCCTTTCCTCTATCCTATCCTATCCTCTATCCTATCCTATCCTCTATCCGATCCTCTATCCTATCCTATCCTGTATCCTATCCTATCCTCTATCAGATCCTCTATCGTATCCTATCATCTATCCTATCCTCTATCGTATCCTATCCTATCCTCTTTCCTATCCTATCCTCTATCCTATCCTATCCTCTATCCTATCCTATCCTCTATCCGATCCTCTATCCAATCCTATCCTCTATTCTATCCTTATCCTCTATCCTATACTATCCCCTATCCTATCCTATCCTCTATCCTATCCTATCATCTATCCTCTCCTCTATCCTATCCTATCCTCTATCCTATCCTATCCTCTATCCCATCCTATCCTCTATCCTATCCTACCCTCTTTCCTATCCTATCCTCTATCCTATCCTATCCTCTATCCTATCCTATCCTCTATCCCATCCTATCCTCTATCCTTTCCTATCCTCTATCCTATCCTATAATCTATCCTATCCTCTATCCTATCCGCTATCCTATCCTATCCTCTATCCTATCCTCTATCCTATCCTAACCTCTATCCTATCCTCTTCTCTATCCTATCCTATCATCTATCCTATTCTATCCGCTATCCTATACTATCCTCTATCCTATCCTATCCTTTATCCTATCCTATCCTCTATCCTATCCTATCCTCTATCCTATACTATCCTCTAACTAATCCTATCCTCTATCCTGTCCAATTACCTATCCTATCCTCTATCCTATCCTATCCTCTATCCTATCCTCTATCCTATCCTATCCTATCCTATCCTATCCTCTATCCTATCCTATCCTTTATCCTATCCTATCCTCTATCCTATCCTATCCTCTATCCTATACTATCCTCTAACTTATCCTATCCTCTATCCTATCCTATCCTTAATCCTATCCTATCCTCTATCCGATCCTATCCTCTATCCTATACTATCCAATTACCTATCCTATCCTCTATCCTATCCTATCCTCTATCCTATCCTCTATCCTATCCTATCCTCTATCCTATCCTATCCTCTATCCTATCCTATCCTCTATCCTATCCTATCCTCTATCCTATCCTATTCTCTATCCTATCCTATCATCTATCCTATTCTATCCTCTATCCTATCCTATCCTCTATCCTATCCTATCCTTTATCCTATCCTATCCTCTATCCTATCCTTTCCTCTATCCTATCCTATCCTCTATCCTATCCTATACTCTATCCGATCCTCTGCCCTATCCTATCCTCTATCCTATCCTCTATCCTATCCTATCCTATCCTCTATCCTATCCTATCCTATCCTCTATCCTCTATCCTATCCTATCCTATCCTCTATCCTATCCTATCCTTTATCCTATCCTATCCTCTATTCTATCCTATCCTCTATCCTATACTATCCTCTATCCTATCCTATCCTCTATCCTATCCTATCCTCTATCCCATCCTATCCTCTATCCTTTCCTATCCTCTATCCTTTCCTATCCTCTATCCTATCCTATCCTCTATCCTATCCTCTATCCTATCCTATCCTCTATCCTATCCTATTCTCTATCCTATCCAATCATCTATCCTATTCTATCCTCTATCCTATCCTATCCTCTATCCTATCCTATCCTTTATCCTATCCTATCCTCTATCCTATCCTATCCTCTATCCTATACTATCCTCTAACTTATCCTATCCTCTATCCTATCCAATTACCTATCCTATCCTCTATCCTATCCTATCCTCTATCCTATCCTATCCTCTATTCTATCCTATCCTCTATCATATCCTCTATCGTATCCTATTCTATCCTCTATCCTATCCTATCCTACCCTCTATCCTATCCTATCCTCTATTTTATCCTATCCTCAATCCTATCCTCTATCCTATCCTCTCCTCTATCCTATCCTATCCTCTATCCTATCCTATCCTCTATCCTATACTATCCTCTAACTTATCCTATCCTCTATCCTATCCAATTACCTATCCTATCCTCTATCCTATCCTATCCTCTATCCTATCCTATCCTCTATCCTATCCTATCCTGTATCCCATCCTATCCTCTATCCTTTCCTATCCTCTATCCTATCCTATAATCTATCCTATCCTCTATCCTATCCGCTATCCTATCCTATCCTCTATCCTATCCTCTATCCTATCCTAACCTCTATCCTATCCTCTTCTCTATCCTATCCTATCATCTATCCTATTCTATCCGCTATCCTATACTATCCTCTATCCTATCCTATCCTTTATCCTATCCTATCCTCTATCCTATCCTATCCTCTATCCTATACTATCCTCTAACTAATCCTATCCTCTATCCTGTCCAATTACCTATCCTATCCTCTATCCTATCCTATCCTCTATCCTATCCTCTATCCTATCCTATCCTATCCTATCCTATCCTCTATCCTATCCTATCCTTTATCCTATCCTATCCTCTATCCTATCCTATCCTCTATCCTATACTATCCTCTAACTTATCCTATCCTCTATCCTATCCTATCCTTAATCCTATCCTATCCTCTATCCGATCCTATCCTCTATCCTATACTATCCAATTACCTATCCTATCCTCTATCCTATCCTATCCTCTATCCTATCCTCTATCCTATCCTATCCTCTATCCTATCCTATCCTCTATCCTATCCTATCCTCTATCCTATCCTCTATCCTATCCTATCCTATCCTCTATCCTATCCTATCCTATCCTCTATCCTATCCTATCCTATCCTCTATCCTATCCTATCCTTTATCCTATCCTATCCTCTATTCTATCCTATCCTCTATCCTATACTATCCTCTATCCTATCCTATCCTCTATCCTATCCTATCCTCTATCCCATCCTATCCTCTATCCTTTCCTATCCTCTATCCTTTCCTATCCTCTATCCTATCCTATCCTCTATCCTATCCTCTATCCTATCCTCTATCCTATCCTATCCTCTATCCTATCCTATTCTCTATCCTATCCAATCATCTATCCTATTCTATCCTCTATCCTATCCTATCCTCTATCCTACCCTATCCTTTATCCTATCCTATCCTCTATCCTATCCTATCCTCTATCCTATACTATCCTCTAACTTATCCTATCCTCTATCCTATCCAATTACCTATCCTATCCTCTATCCTATCCTATCCTCTATCCTATCCTATCCTCTATCCTATCCTATCCTCTATCCCATCCTATCCTCTATCCTTTCCTATCCTCTATCCTATCCTATAATCTATCCTATCCTCTATCCTATCCTATCCTCTATCCTATCCCCTATCCTATCCTATCCTCTATCCTATCCTCTATCCTATCCTATCCTCTATCCTATCCTCTTCTCTATCCTATCCTATCATCTATCCTATTCTATCCGCTATCCTATACTATCCTCTATCCTATCCTATCCTTTATCCTATCCTATCCTCTATCCTATCCTATCCTCTATCCTATACTATCCTCTAACTAATCCTATCCTCTATCCTATCCAATTACCTATCCTATCCTCTATCCTATCCTATCCTCTATCCTATCCTCTATCCTATACTATCCTCTACCTTATCCTATCCTCTATCATATCCAATTACCTATCCTTTCCTCTATCCTATCCTATCCTCTATCCTATCCTATCCTCTATCCGATCCTCTATCCTATCCTATCCTGTATCCTATCCTATCCTCTATCAGATCCTCTATCGTATCCTATCATCTATCCTATCCTCTATCGTATCCTATCCTATCCTCTTTCCTATCCTATCCTCTATCCTATCCTATCCTCTATCCTATCCTATCCTCTATCCGATCCTCTATCCAATCCTATCCTCTATTCTATCCTTATCCTCTATCCTATACTATCCCCTATCCTATCCTATCCTCTATCCTATCCTATCATCTATCCTCTCCTCTATCCTATCCTATCCTCTATCCTATCCTATCCTCTATCCCATCCTATCCTCTATCCTATCCTACCCTCTTTCCTATCCTATCCTCTATCCTATCCTATCCTCTATCCTATCCTATCCTCTATCCCATCCTATCCTCTATCCTTTCCTATCCTCTATCCTATCCTATAATCTATCCTATCCTCTATCCTATCCGCTATCCTATCCTATCCTCTATCCTATCCTCTATCCTATCCTAACCTCTATCCTATCCTCTTCTCTATCCTATCCTATCATCTATCCTATTCTATCCGCTATCCTATACTATCCTCTATCCTATCCTATCCTTTATCCTATCCTATCCTCTATCCTATCCTATCCTCTATCCTATACTATCCTCTAACTAATCCTATCCTCTATCCTGTCCAATTACCTATCCTATCCTCTATCCTATCCTATCCTCTATCCTATCCTCTATCCTATCCTATCCTATCCTATCCTATCCTCTATCCTATCCTATCCTTTATCCTATCCTATCCTCTATCCTATCCTATCCTCTATCCTATACTATCCTCTAACTTATCCTATCCTCTATCCTATCCTATCCTTAATCCTATCCTATCCTCTATCCGATCCTATCCTCTATCCTATACTATCCAATTACCTATCCTATCCTCTATCCTATCCTATCCTCTATCCTATTCTCTATCCTATCCTATCATCTATCCTATTCTATCCTCTATCCTATCCTATCCTCTATCCTATCCTATCCTTTATCCTATCCTATCCTCTATCCTATCCTTTCCTCTATCCTATCCTATCCACTATCCTATCCTATACTCTATCCGATCCTCTGCCCTATCCTATCCTCTATCCTATCCTCTATCCTATCCTATCCTATCCTCTATCCTATCCTATCCTATCCTCTATCCTATCCTATCCTATCCTCTATCCTATCCTATCCTTTATCCTATCCTATCCTCTATTCTATCCTATCCTCTATCCTATACTATCCTCTATCCTATCCTATCCTCTATCCTATCCTATCCTCTATCCCATCCTATCCTCTATCCTTTCCTATCCTCTATCCTTTCCTATCCTCTATCCTATCCTATCCTCTATCCTATCCTCTATCCTATCCTATCCTCTATCCTATCCTATTCTCTATCCTATCCAATCATCTATCCTATTCTATCCTCTATCCTATCCTATCCTCTATCCTATCCTATCCTTTATCCTATCCTATCCTCTATCCTATCCTATCCTCTATCCTATACTATCCTCTAACTTATCCTATCCTCTATCCTATCCAATTACCTATCCTATCCTCTATCCTATCCTATCCTCTATCCTATCCTATCCTCTATTCTATCCTATCCTCTATCCTATCCTCTATCGTATCCTATTCTATCCTCTATCCTATCCTATCCTACCCTCTATCCTATCCTATCCTCTATTTTATCCTATCCTCAATCCTATCCTCTATCCTATCCTCTCCTCTATCCTATCCTATCCTTTATCCTATCCTATCCTCTATCCTATACTATCCTCTAACTTATCCTATCCTCTATCCTATCCAATTACCTATCCTATCCTCTATCCTATCCTATCCTCTATCCTATCCTATCCTGTATCCTATCCTATCCTGTATCCCATCCTATCCTCTATCCTTTCCTATCCTCTATCCTATCCTATAATCTATCCTATCCTCTATCCTATCCGCTATCCTATCCTATCCTCTATCCTATCCTCTATCCTATCCTAACCTCTATCCTATCCTCTTCTCTATCCTATCCTATCATCTATCCTATTCTATCCGCTATCCTATACTATCCTCTATCCTATCCTATCCTTTATCCTATCCTATCCTCTATCCTATCCTATCCTCTATCCTATACTATCCTCTAACTAATCCTATCCTCTATCCTGTCCAATTACCTATCCTATCCTCTATCCTATCCTACCCTCTATCCTATCCTCTATCCTATCCTATCCTATCCTATCCTATCCTCTATCCTATCCTATCCTTTATCCTATCCTATCCTCTATCCTATCCTATCCTCTATCCTATACTATCCTCTAACTTATCCTATCCTCTATCCTATCCTATCCTTAATCCTATCCTATCCTCTATCCGATCCTATCCTCTATCCTATACTATCCAATTACCTATCCTATCCTCTATCCTATCCTATCCTCTATCCTATCCTCTATCCTATCCTATCCTCTATCCTATCCTATCCTCTATCCTATCCTATCCTCTATCCTATCCTATTCTCTATCCTATCCTATCATATATCCTATTCTATCCTCTATCCTATCCTATCCTCTATCCTATCCTATCCTTTATCCTATCCTATCCTCTATCCTATCCTTTCCTCTATCCTATCCTATCCTCTATCCTATCCTATACTCTATCCGATCCTCTGTCCTATCCTATCCTCTATCCTATCCTCTATCCTATCCTATCCTATCCTCTATCCTATCCTATCCTATCCTCTATCCTATCCTATCCTATCCTCTATCCTATCCTATCCTATCCTCTATCCTATCCTATCCTTTATCCTATCCTATCCTCTATTCTATCCTATCCTCTATCCTATACTATCCTCTATCCTATCCTATCCTCTATCCTATCCTATCCTCTATCCCATCCTATCCTCTATCCTTTCCTATCCTCTATCCTTTCCTATCCTCTATCCTATCCTATCCTCTATCCTATCCTCTATCCTATCCTATCCTCTATCCTATCCTATTCTCTATCCTATCCAATCATCTATCCTATTCTATCCTCTATCCTATCCTATCCTCTATCCTATCCTATCCTTTATCCTATCCTATCCTCTATCCTATCCTATCCTCTATCCTATACTATCCTCTAACTTATCCTATCCTCTATCCTATCCAATTACCTATCCTATCCTCTATCCTATCCTATCCTCTATCCTATCCTATCCTCTATTCTATCCTATCCTCTATCCTATCCTCTATCGTATCCTATTCTATCCTCTATCCTATCCTATCCTACCCTCTATCCTATCCTATCCTCTATTTTATCCTATCCTCAATCCTATCCTCTATCCTATCCTCTCCTCTATCCTATCCTATCCTCTATCCTATCCTATCCTCTATCCTATACTATCCTCTAACTTATCCTATCCTCTATCCTATCCAATTACCTATCCTATCCTCTATCCTATCCTATCCTCTATCCTATCCTATCCTCTATCCTATCCTCTATCCTATCCTCTCCTCTATCCTATCCTACCCTCTATCCTATCCTATACTCTATCCTCTATCCTATCCTATCCTCTATCCTATCCTATCCTATCCTCTATCCTATCCTATCCTCTATCCTATCCTATCCTCTATCCTATCCTATCCACTATCCTAGCCTATCCTCTATCGTATCCTATCCTATCCTCTATCATATCCTATCGTCTATCCTAAACGCTCCTCAATCCTATTCTATCCTCTATCCTATCCTATCCTCTATCCTATCCTATCCTATCCTCTATCCTATCCTATCCTCTATCCTATCCTATCCTCTATCCTATCCTCTCCTCTATCCTATCCTATCCTCTATCCTATCCTATACTCTATACTCTATCCTATCCTACCCTCTTTCCTATCCTATCATCTATCCTATCCTAGCTTCTATCCTATCCTTTCCTCTATCCTATCCTATCCTTTATCCTATCCTATCCTCTATCCTATCCTATCCTCTATCCTATACTATCCTCTACCTTATCCTATCCTCTATCCTACTCTATCCTCTATCCTATCCTATCCTCTACCCTATCCTTTCCTCTATCCTATCCTATCCTCTATCCTATCCTATCCTCTATCCTATCCTCTATCCTATCCTATCCGATCCTCTATCCTATCCTCTATCCTATACTATCCTCTACCTTATCCTATTCTCTATCCTATCCAATTACCTATCCTATCCTCGATCCTATCCTATCCTCCATCCTATCCTATCCTCTATCAGATCCTCTATCCTATACTAGGCTCTACCTTACCCTCTCCCCTATCCTATCCAATTACCTATCCGATCCTCTATCCTATCCTATCCTCTATCCGATCGTATCCTCTATCAGATCCTCTATCCTATCCTATCATCTATCCTACCCTCTATCGTATCCTATCCTATCCTCTTTCCTATCCTATCCTCTATCCTATCCTATCCTCTATCCTATCCTCTATACCATCCTCTATCCTATCCTATCCTCTATCCGATCCTCTATCCTATCCTATCCTCTATAATATCGTTTACTCTATCATATCCTATCCTCTATTCTATAATATCATCTATCCTATTCTATCCTCTATCCTATCCTATCCTCTATCCTATCCTATCCTCTATCCTATCCTCTATCCTATCCTCTCCTCTATCCTATCCTATCCTCTATCCTATCCTATAGTCTATCCTCTATCCTATCCTACCCTCTTTCCTATCCTATCATCTATCCTATCCTATCTTCTATCCTATCCTTTCCTCTATCCTATCCTATCCTCTATCCTATCCTATCCTCTATCCGATCCTCTGTCCTATCCTATCCTCTATCCTATCCTCTATCCTACTCTATCCTCTATCCTATCCTATCCTCTATCCTATCCTATCCTCTATCCGATCCTCTATCCTATCCTATCCTCTATCCGATCCTCTATCCTATCCTATCCTCTATCATATCCTATCCTCTATCCGATCCTCTATCCAATCCTATCCTCTATTCTATCCTTATCCTCTATCCTATACTATCCTCTATCCTATCCTATCCTCTATCCTATCCTATCATCTATCCTCTCCTCTATCCTATCCTATCCTCTATCCTATCCTATAGTCTATCCTCTATCCTATCCTACCCTCTTTCCTATCCTATCATCTATCCTATCCTATCCTCTATCCTATCCTATCCTCTATCCCATCCCATCCTCTATCCTATCCTACCCTCTTTCCTATCCTATCCTCTATCCTATCCTATCATCTATCCTATCCTATCCTCTATCCCATCCTATCCTCTATCCTTTCCTATCCTCTATCCTATCCTATCCTCTATCCTATCCTCTATCCTATCCTCTATCCTATCCACTATCCTATCCTATCCTCTATCCTATCCTCTATCCTATCCTATCCTCTATCCTATCCTCTTCTGTATCCTATCCTATCATCTATCCTATTCTATCCGCTATCCTATACTATCCTCTATCCTATCCTATCCTTTATCCTATCCTATCCTCTATCCTATCCTATCCTCTAACCCATCCTATCCTCTATCCTTTCCTATCCTCTATCCTATCCTATCCTCTATCCTATCCTCTATCCTATCCTCTATCCTATCCTATCCTCTATCCTTTCCTCTATCCTATCCTCTATCCTATCCTCTATCCTATCCTATCCTCTATCCTATCCTATTCTCTATCCTATCCTATCATCTATCCTATTCTATCCTCTATCCTATCCTATCCTCTATCCTATCCTATCATTAATCCTATCCTATCCTCTATCCGATCCTATCCTCTATCCTATACTATCCTCTAACTTATCCTATCCTCTATCCTATCCAATTACCTATCCTATCTTCTATCCTATCCTTTCCTCTATCCTATCCTATCCTCTATCCGATCCTCTATCCTATCCTCTATCCTATCCTATCCTCTATCCTATCCTATCCTCTATCCTATCCTATCCTCTATCCTATCCTATCCTCTATCCTATCCTATCCTCTATCCTATCCTATCCTCTATCCGATCCTCTATCCTATCCTATCCTCTACCCTATCCTATCCTCTATTATATCCTATCCTCTATCCTATCCTATCCTATCCTCTATCCGATCCTCTATCATATCCTATCCTCTATCCTACCCTATCCTCTATCCTATCCTTTCCTCAATCCTATTATATCCTCTATCCTATCCTATCCTCTATCCTATCCTATCCTATCCTATCCTCTATCCTATCCTGTCCTCTACCCTATCCTATCCTCTATCCTATTCTATCCTCTATCCTATCCTATCCTCTATCCTATCCTATCCTCTATCCTATCCTATCTTCTATCCTATCCTATCCGATCCTCTATCCTATCCTCTATCCTATACTATCCTCTACCTTATCCTATCCTCTATCCTGTCCAATTACCTATCCTTTCCTCTATCCTATCCTATCCTCTATCCGATCCTCTATCCTATCCTATCCTGTATCCTATCCTATCCTCTATCAGATCCTCTATCGTATCCTATCATCTATCCTATCCTCTATCGTATCCTATCCTATCCTCTTTCCTATCCTATCCTCTATCCTATCCTATCCTCTATCCTATCCTCTATACCATCCTCTATCCTATCCTATCCTCTATCCGATCCTCTATCCTATACTATCCTTTATCCTATCCTATCCTCTATCCTATCCTATCATCTATCCTCTCCTCTATCCTATCCTATCCTCTATCCTATCCTATCCTCTATCCCATCCTAACCTCTATCCTATCCTACCCTCTTTCCTATCCTATCCTCTATCCTATCCTATCCTCTATCCTATCCTATCCTCTATCCCATCCTATCCTCTATCCTTTCCTATCCTCTATCCTATCCTATAATCTATCCTATCCTCTATCCTATCCTATCCTCTATCCTATCCCCTATCCTATCCTATCCTCTATCCTATCCTCTATCCTATCCTCTATCCTATCCTATCCTCTATCCTATCCTATCCTCTATCCTATCCTCTTCTCTATCCTATCCTATCATCTATCCTATTTTATCCGCTATCCTATACTATCCTCTATCCTATCCTATCCTTTATCCTATCCTATCCTCTATCCTATCCTATCCTCTATCCTATCCTATCATCTATCCTCTCCTCTATCCTATCCTATCCTCTATCCTATCCTATCCTCTATCCCATCCTAACCTCTATCCTATCCTACCCTCTTTCCTATCCTATCCTCTATCCTATCCTATCCTCTATCCGATCCTCTATCCAATCCTATCCTCTATTCTATCCTTATCCTCTATCCTATACTATCCCCTATCCTATCCTATCCTCTATCCTATCCTATCATCTATCCTCTCCTCTATCCTATCCTATCCTCTATCCTATCCTATCCTCTATCCCATCCTATCCTCTATCCTATCCTCCCTCTTTCCTATCCTATCCTCTATCCTATCCTATCCTCTATCCTATCCTATCCTCTATCCCATCCTATCCTCTATCCTTTCCTATACTCTATCCTATCCTATAATCTATCCTATCCTCTATCCTATCCGCTATCCTATCCTATCCTCTATCCTATCCTCTATACTATCCTAACCTCTATCCTATCCTCTTCTCTATCCTATCCTATCATCTATCCTATTCTATCCGCTATCCTATACTATCCTCTATCCTATCCTATCCTTTATCCTATCCTATCCTCTATCCTATCCTATCCTCTATCCTATACTATCCTCTAACTAATCCTATCCTCTATCCTGTCCAATTACCTATCCTATCCTCTATCCTATCCTATCCTCTATCCTATCCTCTATCCTATCCTATCCTATCCTATCCTATCCTCTATCCTATCCTATCCTTTATCCTATCCTATCCTCTATCCTATCCTATCCTCTATCCTATACTATCCTCTAACTTATCCTATCCTCTATCCTATCCTATCCTTAATCCTATCCTATCCTCTATTCTATCCTATCCTCTATCCTATACTATCCTCTATCCTATCCTATCCTCTATCCTATCCTATCCTCTATCCCATCCTATCCTCTATCCTTTCCTATCCTCTATCCTTTCCTATCCTCTATCCTATCCTATCCTCTATCCTATCCTCTATCCTATCCTATCCTCTATCCTATCCTATTCTCTATCCTATCCAATCATCTATCCTATTCTATCCTCTATCCTATCCTATCCTCTATCCTATCCTATCCTTTATCCTATCCTATCCTCTATCCTATCCTATCCTCTATCCTATACTATCCTCTAACTTATCCTATCCTCTATCCTATCCAATTACCTATCCTATCCTCTATCCTATCCTATCCTCTATCCTATCCTATCCTCTATTCTATCCTATCCTCTATCCTATCCTCTATCGTATCCTATTCTATCCTCTATCCTATCCTATCCTACCCTCTATCCTATCCTATCCTCTATTTTATCCTATCCTCAATCCTATCCTCTATCCTATCCTCTCCTCTATCCTATCCTATCCTCTATCCTATCCTATCCTCTATCCTATACTATCCTCTAACTTATCCTATCCTCTATCCTATCCAATTACCTATCCTATCCTCTATCCTATCCTATCCTCTATCCTATCCTATCCTCTATCCTATCCTCTATCCTATCCTCTCCTCTATCCTATCCTACCCTCTATCCTATCCTATACTCTATCCTCTATCCTATCCTATCCTCTATCCTATCCTATCCTATCCTCTATCCTATCCTATCCTCTATCCTGTCCTATCCTCTATCCTATCCTATCCACTATCCTAGCCTATCCTCTATCGTATCCTATCCTATCCTCTATCATATCCTATCGTCTATCCTAAACGCTCCTCAATCCTATTCTATCCTCTATCCTATCCTATCCTCTATCCTATCCTATCCTATCCTCTATCCTATCCTATCCTCTATCCTATCCTATCCTCTATCCTATCCTCTCCTCTATCCTATCCTATCCTCTATCCTATCCTATACTCTATACTCTATCCTATCCTACCCTCTTTCCTATCCTATCATCTATCCTATCCTAGCTTCTATCCTATCCTTTCCTCTATCCTATCCTATCCTTTATCCTATCCTATCCTCTATCCTATCCTATCCTCTATCCTATACTATCCTCTACCTTATCCTATCCTCTATCCTACTCTATCCTCTATCCTATCCTATCCTCTACCCTATCCTTTCCTCTATCCTATCCTATCCTCTATCCTATCCTATCCTCTATCCTATCCTCTATCCTATCCTATCCGATCCTCTATCCTATCCTCTATCCTATACTATCCTCTACCTTATCCTATTCTCTATCCTATCCAATTACCTATCCTATCCTCGATCCTATCCTATCCTCCATCCTATCCTATCCTCTATCAGATCCTCTATCCTATACTAGGCTCTACCTTACCCTCTCCCCTATCCTATCCAATTACCTATCCGATCCTCTATCCTATCCTATCCTCTATCCGATCGTATCCTCTATCAGATCCTCTATCCTATCCTATCATCTATCCTACCCTCTATCGTATCCTATCCTATCCTCTTTCCTATCCTATCCTCTATCCTATCCTATCCTCTATCCTATCCTCTATACCATCCTCTATCCTATCCTATCCCTCTATCCGATCCTCTATCCTATCCTATCCTCTATAATATCGTTTACTCTATCATATCCTATCCTCTATTCTATAATATCATCTATCCTATTCTATCCTCTATCCTATCCTATCCTCTATCCTATCCTATCCTCTATCCTATCCTCTATCCTATCCTCTCCTCTATCCTATCCTATCCTCTATCCTATCCTATAGTCTATCCTCTATCCTATCCTACCCTCTTTCCTATCCTATCATCTATCCTATCCTATCTTCTATCCTATCCTTTCCTCTATCCTATCCTATCCTCTATCCTATCCTATCCTCTATCCGATCCTCTGTCCTATCCTATCCTCTATCCTATCCTCTATCCTACTCTATCCTCTATCCTATCCTATCCTCTATCCTATCCTATCCTCTATCCGATGCTCTATCCTATCCTATCCTCTATCCGATCCTCTATCCTATCCTATCCTCTATCATATCCTATCCTCTATCCGATCCTCTATCCAATCCTATCCTCTATTCTATCCTTATCCTCTATCCTATACTATCCTCTATCCTATCCTATCCTCTATCCTATCCTATCATCTATCCTCTCCTCTATCCTATCCTATCCTCTATCCTATCCTATAGTCTATCCTCTATCCTATCCTACCCTCTTTCCTATCCTATCATCTATCCTATCCTATCCTCTATCCTATCCTATCCTCTATCCCATCCCATCCTCTATCCTATCCTACCCTCTTTCCTATCCTATCCTCTATCCTATCCTATCATCTATCCTATCCTATCCTCTATCCCATCCTATCCTCTATCCTTTCCTATCCTCTATCCTATCCTATCCTCTATCCTATCCTCTATCCTATCCTCTATCCTATCCACTATCCTATCCTATCCTCTATCCTATCCTCTATCCTATCCTATCCTCTATCCTATCCTCTTCTGTATCCTATCCTATCATCTATCCTATTCTATCCGCTATCCTATACTATCCTCTATATCCTATCCTATCCTTTATCCTATCCTATCCTCTATCCTATCCTATCCTCTAACCCATCCTATCCTCTATCCTTTCCTATCCTCTATCCTATCCTATCCTCTATCCTATCCTCTATCCTATCCTCTATCCTATCCTATCCTCTATCCTTTCCTCTATCCTATCCTCTATCCTATCCTCTATCCTATCCTATCCTCTATCCTATCCTATTCTCTATCCTATCCTATCATCTATCCTATTCTATCCTCTATCCTATCCTATCCTCTATCCTATCCTATCATTAATCCTATCCTATCCTCTATCCGATCCTATCCTCTATCCTATACTATCCTCTAACTTATCCTATCCTCTATCCTATCCAATTACCTATCCTATCCTCTATCCTATCCTTTCCTCTATCCTATCCTATCCTCTATCCGATCCTCTATCCTATCCTCTATCCTATCCTATCCTCTATCCTATCCTATCCTCTATCCTATCCTATCCTCTATCCTATCCTATCCTCTATCCTATCCTATCCTCTATCCGATCCTCTATCCTATCCTATCCTCTACCCTATCCTATCCTCTATTATATCCTATCCTCTATCCTATCCTATCCTATCCTCTATCCGATCCTCTATCATATCCTATCCTCTATCCTACCCTATCCTCTATCCTATCCTTTCCTCAATCCTATTATATCCTCTATCCTATCCTATCCTCTATCCTATCCTATCCTATCCTATCCTCTATCCTATCCTGTCCTCTACCCTATCCTATCCTCTATCCTATTCTATCCTCTATCCTATCCTATCCTCTATCCTATCCTATCCTCTATCCTATCCTATCTTCTATCCTATCCTATCCGATCCTCTATCCTATCCTCTATCCTATACTATCCTCTACCTTATCCTATCCTCTATCCTGTCCAATTACCTATCCTTTCCTCTATCCTATCCTATCCTCTATCCGATCCTCTATCCTATCCTATCCTGTATCCTATCCTATCCTCTATCAGATCCTCTATCGTATCCTATCATCTATCCTATCCTCTATCGTATCCTATCCTATCCTCTTTCCTATCCTATCCTCTATCCTATCCTATCCTCTATCCTATCCTCTATACCATCCTCTATCCTATCCTATCCTCTATCCGATCCTCTATCCTATACTATCCTTTATCCTATCCTATCCTCTATCCTATCCTATCATCTATCCTCTCCTCTATCCTATCCTATCCTCTATCCTATCCTATCCTCTATCCCATCCTAACCTCTATCCTATCCTACCCTCTTTCCTATCCTATCCTCTATCCTATCCTATCCTCTATCCTATCCTATCCTCTATCCCATCCTATCCTCTATCCTTTCCTATCCTCTATCCTATCCTATAATCTATCCTATCCTCTATCCTATCCTATCCTCTATCCTATCCCCTATCCTATCCTATCCTCTATCCTATCCTCTATCCTATCCTATCCTCTATCCTATCCTATCCTCTATCCTATCCTCTTCTCTATCCTATCCTATCATCTATCCTATTTTATCCGCTATCCTATACTATCCTCTATCCTATCCTATCCTTTATCCAATCCTATCCTCTATCCTATCCTATCCTCTATCCTATCCTATCATCTATCCTCTCCTCTATCCTATCCTATCCTCTATCCTATCCTATCCTCTATCCCATCCTAACCTCTATCCTATCCTACCCTCTTTCCTATCCTATCCTCTATCCTATCCTATCCTCTATCCGATCCTCTATCCAATCCTATCCTCTATTCTATCCTTATCCTCTATCCTATACTATCCCCTATCCTATCCTATCCTCTATCCTATCCTATCATCTATCCTCTCCTCTATCCTATCCTATCCTCTATCCTATCCTATCCTCTATCCCATCCTATCCTCTATCCTATCCTCCCTCTTTCCTATCCTATCCTCTATCCTATCCTATCCTCTATCCTATCCTATCCTCTATCCCATCCTATCCTCTATCCTTTCCTATACTCTATTCTATCCTATAATCTATCCTATCCTCTATCCTATCCGCTATCCTATCCTATCCTCTATCCTATCCTCTATACTATCCTAACCTCTATCCTATCCTCTTCTCTATCCTATCCTATCATCTATCCTATTCTATCCGCTATCCTATACTATCCTCTATCCTATCCTATCCTTTATCCTATCCTATCCTCTATCCTATCCTATCCTCTATCCTATACTATCCTCTAACTAATCCTATCCTCTATCCTGTCCAATTACCTATCCTATCCTCTATCCTATCCTATCCTCTATCCTATCCTCTATCCTATCCTATCCTATCCTATCCTATCCTCTATCCTATCCTATCCTTTATCCTATCCTATCCTCTATCCTATCCTATCCTCTATCCTATACTATCCTCTAACTTATCCTATCCTCTATCCTATCCTATCCTTAATCCTATCCTATCCTCTATCCGATCCTATCCTCTATCCTATACTATCCAATTACCTATCCTATCCTCTATCCTATCCTATCCTCTATCCTATCCTCTATCCTATCCTATCCTCTATCCTATCCTATCCTCTATCCTATCCTATCCTCTATCCTATCCTATCCTCTATCCTATCCTATTCTCTATCCTATCCTATCATCTATCCTATTCTATCCTCTATCCTATCCTATCCTCTATCCTATCCTATCCTTTATCCTATCCTATCCTCTATCCTATCCTTTCCTCTATCCTATCCTATCCTCTATCCTATCCTATACTCTATCCGATCCTCTGTCCTATCCTATCCTCTATCCTATCCTCTATCCTATCCTATCCTATCCTCTATCCTATCCTATCCTATCCTATCCTCTATCCTATCCTATCCTATCCTCTATCCTATCCTATCCTTTATCCTATCCTATCCTCTATTCTATCCTATCCTCTATCCTATACTATCCTCTATCCTATCCTATCCTCTATCCTATCCTATCCTCTATCCCATCCTATCCTCTATCCTTTCCTATCCTCTATCCTTTCCTATCCTCTATCCTATCCTATCCTCTATCCTATCCTCTATCCTATCCTATCCTCTATCCTATCCTATTCTCTATCCTATCCAATCATCTATCCTATTCTATCCTCTATCCCATCCTATCCTCTATCCTATCCTATCCTTTATCCTATCCTATCCTCTATCCTATCCTATCCTCTATCCTATACTATCCTCTAACTTATCCTATCCTCTATCCTATCCAATTACCTATCCTATCCTCTATCCTATCCTATCCTCTATCCTATCCTATCCTCTATTCTATCCTATCCTCTATCCTATCCTCTATCGTATCCTATTCTATCCTCTATCCTATCCTATCCTACCCTCTATCCTATCCTATCCTCTATTTTATCCTATCCTCAATCCTATCCTCTATCCTATCCTCTCCTCTATCCTATCCTATCCTCTATCCTATCCTATCCTCTATCCTATACTATCCTCTAACTTATCCTATCCTCTATCCTATCCAATTACCTATCCTATCCTCTATCCTATCCTATCCTCTATCCTATCCTATCCTCTATCCTATCCTATCCTCTATCGTATCCTATTCTATCCTCTATCCTATCCTATCCTCTATCCTATCCTATCCTATCCTCTATCCTATCCTATCCTATCCTCTATCCTATCCTATCCTCTATCCTATCCTATCCTCTATCCTATCCTCTATCCTATCCTCTCCTCTATCCTATCCTATCCTCTATCCTATCCTATACTCTATCCTCTATCCTATCCTATCCTCTATCCTATCCTATCCTATCCTCTATCCTATCCTATCCTATCCTCTATCCTATCCTATCCTCTATCCTATCCTATCCTCTATCCTATCCTATCCTCTATCCTATCCTATCCTCTATCCTAGCCTATCCTCTATCGTATCCTATCCTATCCTCTATCATATCCTATCCTCTATCCTAAACGCTCCTCAATCCTATTCTATCCTCTATCCTATCCTATCCTCTATCCTATCCTATCCTATCCTCTATCCTATCCTATCCTCTATCCTATCCTATCCTCTATCCTATCCTCTCCTCTATCCTATCCTATCCTCTATCCTATCCTATACTCTATCCTCTATCCTATCCTACCCTCTTTCCTATCCTATCATCTATCCTATCCTATCTTCTATCCTATCCTTTCCTCTATCCTATCCTATCCTTTATCCTATCCTATCCTCTATCCTATCCTATCCTCTATCCTATACTATCCTCTACCTTATCCTATCCTCTATCCTACTCTATCCTCTATCCTATCCTATCCTCTATCATATCCTATCCTCTATCCGATCCTCTATCCTATCCTATCCTCTATCCGATCCTCTATCCTATCCTATCCTCTATCCTATCCTATCCTCTATCCTATCCTATCCTTTATCCTATCCTATCCTCTATCCTATCCTATCCTCTATCCTATACTATCCCCTACCTTATCCTATCCTCTATCCTATCCAATTACCTATCCTATCCTCTATCCTATCCTTTCCTCTATCCTATCCTATCCTCTATCCTATCCTCTATCCTATCCTCTATCCTATCCTATCCTCTATCCTATCCTATCCTCTATCCTATCCTATCCTCTATCCCATCCTATCCTCTATCCTTTCCTATCCTCTATCCTATCCTATCCTCTATCCTATCCTCTATCCTATCCTATCCTCTATCCTATCCTATTCTCTATCCTATCCTATCATCTATCCTATTCTATCCTCTACCCTATCCTATCCTCTATCCTATCCTATCCTTTATCCTATCCTATCCTCTATCCTATCCTATCCTATCCTCTATCCTATCCTATCCTCTATCCTATCCTATCCTATCCTCTATCCTATCCTATCCTCTATCCTATCCTATCCTCTATCCTATCGTATCCTCTATCCTATCCTCTCCTCTATCCTATCCTATCCTCTATCCTATCCTATAGTCTATCCTCTATCCTATCCTACCCTCTTTCCTATCCTATCATCTATCCTATCCTATCCTCTATCCTTTCCTATCCTCTATCCTATCCTATCCTCTATCCTATCCTCTATCCTATCCTCTGCTCTATCCTATCCTATTCTCTATCCTATCCTATCATCTATCCTATTCTATCCTCTATCCTATCCTATCCTCTATCCTATCCTATCCTCTATCCTATCCTATCCTCTATCCTATCCTATCCTCTATCGTATCCTATTCTATCCTCTATCCTATCCTATCCTCTATCCTATCCTATCCTATCCTCTATCCTATCCTATCCTCTATCCTATCCTATCCTCTATCCTATCCTCTATCCTATCCTCTCCTCTATCCTATCCTATCCTCTATCCTATCCTATACTCTATCCTCTATCCAATCCTATCCTATCCTCTATCCTATCCTATCCTATCCTCTATCCTATCCTATCCTCTATCCTATCCTATCCTCTATACTATCCTATCCTCTATCCTATCCTATCCTCTATCCTAGCCTATCCTCTATCGTATCCTATCCTATCCTCTATCATATCCTATCCTCTATCCTAAACGCTCCTCAATCCTATTCTATCCTCTATCCTATCCTATCCTCTATCCTATCCTATCCTATCCTCTATCCTATCCTATCATCTATCCTATCCTATCCTCTATCCTCTCCTCTCCTCTATCCTATCCTATCCTCTATCCTATCCTATACTCTATCCTCTATCCTATCCTACCCTCTTTCCTATCCTATCATCTATCCTATCCTATCTTCTATCCTATCCTTTCCTCTATCCTATCCTATCCTTTATCCTATCCTATCCTCTATCCTATCCTATCCTCTATCCTATACTATCCTCTACCTTATCATATCCTCTATCCTACTCTATCCTCTATCCTATCCTATCCTCTATCATATCCTATCCTCAATCCGATCCTCTATCCTATCCTATCCACTATCCGATCCTCTATCCTATCCTATCCTCTATCCTATCCTATCCTCTATCCTATCCTATCCTTTATCCTATCCTATCCTCTATCCGATCCTCTATCCTATCCTATCCTCTATCCTATCCTATCCTCTATCCTATCCTATCCTTTATCCTATCCTATTCTCTATCCTATCCTATCATCTATCCTATTCTATCCTCTATCCTATCCTATCCTCTATCCTATCCTATCCTTTATCCTATCCTATCCTCTATCCTATCCTATCCTCTATCCTATACTATCCTCTAACTTATCCTATCCTCTATCCTATCCAATTACCTATCCTATCCTCTATCCTATCCTTTCCTCTATCCTATCCTATCCTCTATCCGATCCTCTATCGTATCCTCTATCCTATCCTCTATCCTATCCTCTATCCTATCCTATCCGATCCTCTATCCTATCCTCTATCCTATACTATCCTCTACCATATCCTATCTATCCTATCCAATTACCTATCCTATCCTCGATCCTATCCTATCCTCCATCCTATCCTATCCTCTATCAGATCCTCTATCCTATACTAGCCTCTACCTTATCCTCTCCCCTATCCTATCCAATAACCTATCCGATCCTCTATCCTATCCTATCCTCTATCCGATCGTATCCTCTATCAGATCCTCTATCCTATCCTATCATCTATCCTATCCTCTATCGTATCCTATCCTATCCTCTTTCCTATCCTATCCTCTATCCTATCCTATCCTCTATACCATCCTCTATCCTATCCTATCCTCTATCCGATCCTCTATCCTATCCTATCCTCTATAATATCGTTTACTCTATCATATCCTATCCTCTATCCTATAATATCATCTATCCTATTCTATCCTCTATCCTATCCTATCCTCTATCCTATCCTATCCTCTATCCTATCCTCTCCTCTATCCTATCCTATCCTCTATCCTATCCTATAGTCTATCCTCTATCCTATCCTATCCTCTATCCTATCCTATAGTCTATCCTCTATCCTATCCTACCCTCTTTCCTATCCTATCCTCTATCCTATCCTATCCTATCCTCTATCCTATCCTGTATCCTATCCTGTATCCTATCCTATCCTCTAACCTATCCTATCCTCTATCCTATCCTATCCTCTATCCTATCCTATCCTTTATCCTATCCTATCCTCTATCCTATCCTATCCTTTATCCTATCCTATCCTCTATCCTATCCTATCCTCTATCCTATACAATCCTCTACCTTATCC
This sequence comes from Halictus rubicundus, assembly GCF_050948215.1. Classification (NCBI taxonomy): domain Eukaryota; kingdom Metazoa; phylum Arthropoda; class Insecta; order Hymenoptera; family Halictidae; genus Halictus; species Halictus rubicundus. Next base: position 223,337 of record NW_027488740.1, on the reverse strand, counting down.
TATCCTCTATCCTATCCAATTACCTATCCTATCCTCTGTCCTATCCTTTCCTCTATGATATCCTATCCTCTATCCGATCCTCTATCCTATCCTCTATCCTATCCTCTATCCTATCCTATCCTCTATCCTATCCTATCCTCTATCCTATCCTATCCTCTATCCTATCCTATCGTCTATCCCATCCTATCCTCTATCCTTTCCTATCCTCTATACTATCCTATCCTCTATCCTATCCTATCCTCTATCCTATCCTATTCTCTATCCTATCCTATCATCTATCCTATTCTATCCTCTATCCTATCCTATCCTCTATACTATCCTATCCTCTATCCTTTCCTATCCTCTATCCTATCCTATCCTCTATCCTATCCTCTATCCTATCCTCTATCCTATCCACTATCCTATCCTATCCTCTATCCTATCCTCTATCCTATCCTATCCTCTATCCTATCCTCTTCTGTATCCTATCCTATCATCTATCCTATTCTATCCGCTATCCTATACTATCCTCTATCCTATCCTATCCTTTATCCTATCCTATCCTCTATCCTATCCTATCCTCTAACCCATCCTATCCTCTATCCTTTCCTATCCTCTATCCTATCCTATCCTCTATCCTATCCTCTATCCTATCCTCTATCCTATCCTATCCTCTATCCTTTCCTCTATCCTATCCTCTATCCTATCCTCTATCCTATCCTATCCTCTATCCTATCCTATTCTCTATCCTATCCTATCATCTATCCTATTCTATCCTCTATCCTATCCTATCCTCTATCCTATCCTATCATTAATCCTATCCTATCCTCTATCCGATCCTATCCTCTATCCTATACTATCCTCTAACTTATCCTATCCTCTATCCTATCCAATTACCTATCCTATCCTCTATCCTATCCTTTCCTCTATCCTATCCTATCCTCTATCCGATCCTCTATCCTATCCTCTATCCTATCCTATCCTCTATCCTATCCTATCCTCTATCCTATCCTATCCTCTATCCTATCCTATCCTCTATCCGATCCTCTATCCTATCCTATCCTCTACCCTATCCTATCCTCTATTATATCCTATCCTCTATCCTATCCTATCCTATCCTCTATCCGATCCTCTATCATATCCTATCCTCTATCCTACCCTATCCTCTATCCTATCCTTTCCTCAATCCTATTATATCCTCTATCCTATCCTATCCTCTATCCTATCCTATCCTATCCTATCCTCTATCCTATCCTGTCCTCTACCCTATCCTATCCTCTATCCTATTCTATCCTCTATCCTATCCTATCCTCTATCCTATCCTATCCTCTATCCTATCCTATCTTCTATCCTATCCTATCCGATCCTCTATCCTATCCTCTATCCTATACTATCCTCTACCTTATCCTATCCTCTATCCTGTCCAATTACCTATCCTTTCCTCTATCCTATCCTATCCTCTATCCGATCCTCTATCCTATCCTATCCTGTATCCTATCCTATCCTCTATCAGATCCTCTATCGTATCCTATCATCTATCCTATCCTCTATCGTATCCTATCCTATCCTCTTTCCTATCCTATCCTCTATCCTATCCTATCCTCTATCCTATCCTCTATACCATCCTCTATCCTATCCTATCCTCTATCCGATCCTCTATCCTATACTATCCTCTATCCTATCCTATCCTCTATCCTATCCTATCATCTATCCTCTCCTCTATCCTATCCTATCCTCTATCCTATCCTATCCTCTATCCCATCCTAACCTCTATCCTATCCTACCCTCTTTCCTATCCTATCCTCTATCCTATCCTATCCTCTATCCTATCCTATCCTCTATCCCATCCTATCCTCTATCCTTTCCTATCCTCTATCCTATCCTATAATCTATCCTATCCTCTATCCTATCCTATCCTCTATCCTATCCCCTATCCTATCCTATCCTCTATCCTATCCTCTATCCTATCCTATCCTCTATCCTATCCTATCCTCTATCCTATCCTCTTCTCTATCCTATCCTATCATCTATCCTATTTTATCCGCTATCCTATACTATCCTCTATCCTATCCTATCCTTTATCCTATCCTATCCTCTATCCTATCCTATCCTCTATCCTATACTATCCTCTAACTAATCCTATCCTCTATCCTATCCAATTACCTATCCTATCCTCTATCCTATCCTATCCTCTATCCTATCCTATCCTCTATCCTATCCTCTATCCTATACTATCCTCTACCTTATCCTATCCTCTATCATATCCAATTACCTATCCTTTCCTCTATCCTATCCTATCCTCTATCCTATCCTATCCTCTATCCGATCCTCTATCCTATCCTATCCTGTATCCTATCCTATCCTCTATCAGATCCTCTATCGTATCCTATCATCTATCCTATCCTCTATCGTATCCTATCCTATCCTCTTTCCTATCCTATCCTCTATCCGATCCTCTATCCAATCCTATCCTCTATTCTATCCTTATCCTCTATCCTATACTATCCCCTATCCTATCCTATCCTCTATCCTATCCTATCATCTATCCTCTCCTCTATCCTATCCTATCCTCTATCCTATCCTATCCTCTATCCTATCCTATCATCTATCCTCTCCTCTATCCTATCCTATCCTCTATCCTATCCTATCCTCTATCCCATCCTAACCTCTATCCTATCCTATCCTCTTTCCTATCCTATCCTCTATCCTATCCTATCCTCTATCCGATCCTCTATCCAATCCTATCCTCTATTCTATCCTTATCCTCTATCCTATACTATCCCCTATCCTATCCTATCCTCTATCCTATCCTATCATCTATCCTCTCCTCTATCCTATCCTATCCTCTATCCTATCCTATCCTCTATCCCATCCTATCCTCTATCCTATCCTCCCTCTTTCCTATCCTATCCTCTATCCTATCCTATCCTCTATCCTATCCTATCCTCTATCCCATCCTATCCTCTATCCTTTCCTATACTCTATCCTATCCTATAATCTATCCTATCCTCTATCCTATCCGCTATCCTATCCTATCCTCTATCCTATCCTCTATACTATCCTAACCTCTATCCTATCCTCTTCTCTATCCTATCCTATCATCTATCCTATTCTATCCGCTATCCTATACTATCCTCTATCCTATCCTATCCTTTATCCTATCCTATCCTCTATCCTATCCTATCCTCTATCCTATACTATCCTCTAACTAATCCTATCCTCTATCCTGTCCAATTACCTATCCTATCCTCTATCCTATCCTATCCTCTATCCTATCCTCTATCCTATCCTATCCTATCCTATCCTATCCTCTATCCTATCCTATCCTTTATCCTATCCTATCCTCTATCCTATACTATCCTCTATCCTATACTATCCTCTAACTTATCCTATCCTCTATCCTATCCTATCCTTAATCCTATCCTATCCTCTATCCGATCCTATCCTCTATCCTATACTATCCAATTACCTATCCTATCCTCTATCCTATCCTATCCTCTATCCTGTCCTCTATCCTATCCTATCCTCTATCCTATCCTATCCTCTATCCTATCCTATCCTCTATCCTATCCTATCCTCTATCCTATCCTATTCTCTATCCTATCCTATCATCTATCCTATTCTATCCTCTATCCTATCCTATCCTCTATCCTATCCTATCCTTTATCCTATCCTATCCTCTATCCTATCCTTTCCTCTATCCTATCCTATCCTCTATCCTATCCTATACTCTATCCGATCCTCTGTCCTATCCTATCCTCTATCCTATCCTCTATCCTATCCTATCCTATCCTCTATCCTATCCTATCCTATCCTATCCTCTATCCTATCCTATCCTATCCTCTATCCTATCCTATCCTTTATCCTATCCTATCCTCTATTCTATCCTATCCTCTATCCTATACTATCCTCTATCCTATCCTATCCTCTATCCTATCCTATCCTCTATCCCATCCTATCCTCTATCCTTTCCTATCCTCTATCCTTTCCTATCCTCTATCCTATCCTATCCTCTATCCTATCCTCTATCCTATCCTATCCTCTATCCTATCCTATTCTCTATCCTATCCAATCATCTATCCTATTCTATCCTCTATCCCATCCTATCCTCTATCCTATCCTATCCTTTATCCTATCCTATCCTCTATCCTATCCTATCCTCTATCCTATACTATCCTCTAACTTATCCTATCCTCTATCCTATCCAATTACCTATCCTATCCTCTATCCTATCCTATCCTCTATCCTATCCTATCCTCTATTCTATCCTATCCTCTATCCTATCCTCTATCGTATCCTATTCTATCCTCTATCCTATCCTATCCTACCCTCTATCCTATCCTATCCTCTATTTTATCCTATCCTCAATCCTATCCTCTATCCTATCCTCTCCTCTATCCTATCCTATCCTCTATCCTATCCTATCCTCTATCCTATACTATCCTCTAACTTATCCTATCCTCTATCCTATCCAATTACCTATCCTATCCTCTATCCTATCCTATCCTCTATCCTATCCTATCCTCTATCCTATCCTATCCTCTATCGTATCCTATTCTATCCTCTATCCTATCCTATCCTCTATCCTATCCTATCCTATCCTCTATCCTATCCTATCCTATCCTCTATCCTATCCTATCCTCTATCCTATCCTATCCTCTATCCTATCCTCTATCCTATCCTCTCCTCTATCCTATCCTATCCTCTATCCTATCCTATACTCTATCCTCTATCCTATCCTATCCTCTATCCTATCCTATCCTATCCTCTATCCTATCCTATCCTATCCTCTATCCTATCCTATCCTCTATCCTATCCTATCCTCTATCCTATCCTATCCTCTATCCTATCCTATCCTCTATCCTAGCCTATCCTCTATCGTATCCTATCCTATCCTCTATCATATCCTATCCTCTATCCTAAACGCTCCTCAATCCTATTCTATCCTCTATCCTATCCTATCCTCTATCCTATCCTATCCTATCCTCTATCCTATCCTATCCTCTATCCTATCCTATCCTCTATCCTATCCTCTCCTCTATCCTATCCTATCCTCTATCCTATCCTATACTCTATCCTCTATCCTATCCTACCCTCTTTCCTATCCTATCATCTATCCTATCCTATCTTCTATCCTATCCTTTCCTCTATCCTATCCTATCCTTTATCCTATCCTATCCTCTATCCTATCCTATCCTCTATCCTATACTATCCTCTACCTTATCCTATCCTCTATCCTACTCTATCCTCTATCCTATCCTATCCTCTATCATATCCTATCCTCTATCCGATCCTCTATCCTATCCTATCCTCTATCCGATCCTCTATCCTATCCTATCCTCTATCCTATCCTATCCTCTATCCTATCCTATCCTTTATCCTATCCTATCCTCTATCCTATCCTATCCTCTATCCTATACTATCCCCTACCTTATCCTATCCTCTATCCTATCCAATTACCTATCCTATCCTCTATCCTATCCTTTCCTCTATCCTATCCTATCCTCTATCCTATCCTCTATCCTATCCTCTATCCTATCCTATCCTCTATCCTATCCTATCCTCTATCCTATCCTATCCTCTATCCTATCCTATCCTCTATCCCATCCTATCCTCTATCCTTTCCTATCCTCTATCCTATCCTATCCTCTATCCTATCCTCTATCCTATCCTATCCTCTATCCTATCCTATTCTCTATCCTATCCTATCATCTATCCTATTCTATCCTCTACCCTATCCTATCCTCTATCCTATCCTATCCTTTATCCTATCCTATCCTCTATCCTATCCTATCCTATCCTCTATCCTATCCTATCCTCTATCCTATCCTATCCTATCCTCTATCCTATCCTATCCTCTATCCTATCCTATCCTCTATCCTATCGTATCCTCTATCCTATCCTCTCCTCTATCCTATCCTATCCTCTATCCTATCCTATAGTCTATCCTCTATCCTATCCTACCCTCTTTCCTATCCTATCATCTATCCTATCCTATCCTCTATCCTTTCCTATCCTCTATCCTATCCTATCCTCTATCCTATCCTCTATCCTATCCTCTGCTCTATCCTATCCTATTCTCTATCCTATCCTATCATCTATCCTATTCTATCCTCTATCCTATCCTATCCTCTATCCTATCCTATCCTCTATCCTATCCTATCCTCTATCCTATCCTATCCTCTATCGTATCCTATTCTATCCTCTATCCTATCCTATCCTCTATCCTATCCTATCCTATCCTCTATCCTATCCTATCCTCTATCCTATCCTATCCTCTATCCTATCCTCTATCCTATCCTCTCCTCTATCCTATCCTATCCTCTATCCTATCCTATACTCTATCCTCTATCCAATCCTATCCTATCCTCTATCCTATCCTATCCTATCCTCTATCCTATCCTATCCTCTATCCTATCCTATCCTCTATACTATCCTATCCTCTATCCTATCCTATCCTCTATCCTAGCCTATCCTCTATCGTATCCTATCCTATCCTCTATCATATCCTATCCTCTATCCTAAACGCTCCTCAATCCTATTCTATCCTCTATCCTATCCTATCCTCTATCCTATCCTATCCTATCCTCTATCCTATCCTATCATCTATCCTATCCTATCCTCTATCCTCTCCTCTCCTCTATCCTATCCTATCCTCTATCCTATCCTATACTCTATCCTCTATCCTATCCTACCCTCTTTCCTATCCTATCATCTATCCTATCCTATCTTCTATCCTATCCTTTCCTCTATCCTATCCTATCCTTTATCCTATCCTATCCTCTATCCTATCCTATCCTCTATCCTATACTATCCTCTACCTTATCATATCCTCTATCCTACTCTATCCTCTATCCTATCCTATCCTCTATCCTATCCTATCCTTTATCCTATCCTATTCTCTATCCTATCCTATCATCTATCCTATTCTATCCTCTATCCTATCCTATCCTCTATCCTATCCTATCCTTTATCCTGTCCTATCCTTATCCTATCCTATCCTCTATCCTATACTATCCTCTAACTTATCCTATCCTCTATCCTATCCAATTACCTATCCTATCCTCTATCCTATCCTTTCCTCTATCCTATCCTATCCTCTATCCGATCCTCTATCGTATCCTCTATCCTATCCTCTATCCTATCCTCTATCCTATCCTATCCGATCCTCTATCCTATCCTCTATCCTATACTATCCTCTACCATATCCTATCTATCCTATCCAATTACCTATCCTATCCTCGATCCTATCCTATCCTCCATCCTATCCTATCCTCTATCAGATCCTCTATCCTATACTAGCCTCTACCTTATCCTCTCCCCTATCCTATCCAATAACCTATCCGATCCTCTATCCTATCCTATCCTCTATCCGATCGTATCCTCTATCAGATCCTCTATCCTATCCTATCATCTATCCTATCCTCTATCGTATCCTATCCTATCCTCTTTCCTATCCTATCCTCTATCCTATCCTATCCTCTATACCATCCTCTATCCTATCCTATCCTCTATCCGATCCTCTATCCTATCCTATCCTCTATAATATCGTTTACTCTATCATATCCTATCCTCTATCCTATAATATCATCTATCCTATTCTATCCTCTATCCTATCCTATCCTCTATCCTATCCTATCCTCTATCCTATCCTCTCCTCTATCCTATCCTATCCTCTATCCTATCCTATAGTCTATCCTCTATCCTATCCTATCCTCTATCCTATCCTATAGTCTATCCTCTATCCTATCCTACCCTCTTTCCTATCCTATCCTCTATCCTATCCTATCCTATCCTCTATCCTATCCTGTATCCTATCCTGTATCCTATCCTATCCTCTAACCTATCCTATCCTCTATCCTATCCTATCCTCTATCCTATCCTATCCTTTATCCTATCCTATCCTCTATCCTATCCTATCCTTTATCCTATCCTATCCTCTATCCTATCCTATCCTCTATCCTATACAATCCTCTACCTTATCCTATCCTCTATCCTATCCAATTACCTATCCTATCCTCTGTCCTATCCTTTCCTCTATGATATCCTATCCTCTATCCGATCCTCTATCCTATCCTCTATCCTATCCTCTATCCTATCCTATCCTCTATCCTATCCTATCCTCTATCCTATCCTATCCTCTATCCTATCCTATCGTCTATCCCATCCTATCCTCTATCCTTTCCTATCCTCTATACTATCCTATCCTCTATCCTATCCTATCCTCTATCCTATCCTATTCTCTATCCTATCCTATCATCTATCCTATTCTATCCTCTATCCTATCCTATCCTCTATACTATCCTATCCTTTATCCTATCCTATCCTCTATCCTATCCTATAATCTACCCTATACTATCCTCTAACTTATCCTATCCTCTATCCTATCCAATTACCTATCCTATCCTCTATCCTATCCTTTCCTCTATCCTATCCTATCCTCTATCCGATCCTCTACCCTATCCTCTATCCTATCCTCTATCCTATCCTATCCGATCCTCTATCCTATCCTCTATCCTATACTATCCTCTACCTTATCCTATCCTCTATCCTATCCAATTACCTATCCTATCCTCGATCCTATCCTATCCTCCATCCTATCCTATCCTCTATCAGATCCTCTATCCTATACTAGCCTCTACCTTATCCTCTCCCCTATCCTATCCAATTACCTATCCGATCCTCTATCCTATCCTATCCTCTATCCGATCGTATCCTCTATCAGATCCTCTATCCTATCCTATCATCTATCCTATCCTCGATCCTATCCTATCCTCCATCCTATCCTATCCTCTATCAGATCCTCTATCCTATACTAGCCTCTACCTTATCCTCTCCCCTATCCTATCCAATAACCTATCCGATCCTCTATCCTATCCTATCCTCTATCCGATCGTATCCTCTATCAGATCCTCTATCCTATCCTATCATCTATCCTATCCTCGATCCTATCCTATCCTCCATCCTATCCTATCCTCTATCAGATCCTCTATCCTATACTAGCCTCTACCTTATCCTCTCCCCTATCCTATCCAATAACCTATCCGATCCTCTATCCTATCCTATCCTCTATCCGATCGTATCCTCTATCAGATCCTCTATCCTATCCTATCATCTATCCTATCCTCTATCGTATACTATCCTATCCTCTTTCCTATCCTATCCTCTATCCTATCCTATCCTCTATACCATCCTCTATCCTATCCTATCCTCTATCCGATCCTCTATCCTATCCTATCCTCTATAATATCGTTTACTCTATCATATCCTATCCTCTATCCTATCCTATCCTCTATCCTATCCTCTCCTCTATCCTATCCTATCCTCTATCCTATCCTATAGTCTATCCTCTATCCTATCCTATCCTCTATCCTATCCTATAGTCTATCCTCTATCCTATCCTACCCTCTTTCCTATCCTATCCTCTATCCTATCCTATCCTATCCTCTATCCTATCCTGTATCCTATCCTGTATCCTATCCTATCCTCTAACCTATCCTATCCTCTATCCTATCCTATCCTCTATCCTATCCTATCCTTTATCCTATCCTATCCTCTATCCTATCCTATCCTCTATCCTATACAATCCTCTACCTTATCCTATCCTCTATCCTATCCAATTACCTATCCTATCCTCTGTCCTATCCTTTCCTCTATGATATCCTATCCTCTATCCGATCCTCTATCCTATCCTCTATCCTATCCTCTATCCTATCCTATCCTCTATCCTATCCTATCCTCTATCCTATCCTATCCTCTATCCTATCCTATCCTCTATCCCATCCTATCCTCTATCCTTTCCTATCCTCTATACTATCCTATCCTCTATCCTATCCTATCCTCTATCCTATCCTATTCTCTATCCTATCCTATCCTCTATACTATCCTATCCTCTATCCTATCCTATCCTCTATACTATCCTATCCTTTATCCTATCCTATCCTCTATCCTATCCTATAATCTACCCTATACTATCCTCTAACTTATCCTATCCTCTATCCTATCCAATTACCTATCCTATCCTCTATCCTATCCTTTCCTCTATCCTATCCTATCCTCTATCCGATCCTCTACCCTATCCTCTATCCTATCCTCTATCCTATCCTATCCGATCCTCTATCCTATCCTCTATCCTATACTATCCTCTACCTTATCCTATCCTCTATCCTATCCAATTACCTATCCTATCCTCGATCCTATCCTATCCTCCATCCTATCCTATCCTCTATCAGATCCTCTATCCTATACTAGCCTCTACCTTATCCTCTCCCCTATCCTATCCAATTACCTATCCGATCCTCTATCCTATCCTATCCTCTATCCGATCGTATCCTCTATCAGATCCTCTATCCTATCCTATCATCTATCCTATCCTCTATCGTATCCTATCCTATCCTCTTTCCTGTCCTATCCTCTATCCTATCCTATCCTCTATCCTATCCTCTATACCATCCTCTATCCTATCCTATCCTCTTTCCTGTCCTATCCTCTATCCTATCCTATCCTCTATCCTATCCTCTATACCATCCTCTATCCTATCCTATCCTCTATCCGATCCTGTATCCTATCCTATCCTCTATAATATCGTTTACTCTATCATATCCTATCCTCTATCCTATAATATCATCTATCCTATCCTATCCTCTATCCTATCCTCTCCTCTATCCTATCCTATCCTCTATCCTATCCTATCCTCTATCCTATCCTCTATCCTATCCTTTCCTATCTCCTATCCTATCCTATCCTATCCTCTATCCTATCCTATCCTGTATCCTATCCTATCCTCTATTCTATCCTATCCTCTATCCTATACTATCCTCTATCCTATCCTATCCTCTATCCTATCCTATCCTCTATCCGATCCTCTATCCAATCCTATCCTTTATCCTATCCTATCCTCTATCCTACTCTATCCTCTATCCTATCCTATCCTCTATCCTATCCTACCCTCTTTCCTATCCTATCATCTATCCTATCCTATCTTCTATCCTATCCTTTCCTCTATCCTATCCTATCCTCTATCCTATCCTATTCTCTATCCTATCCTATCATCTATCCTATTCTATCCTCTACCCTATCCTATCCTCTATCCTATCCTACCCTCTTTCCTATCCTATCATCTATCCTATCCTATCTTCTATCCTATCCTTTCCTCTATCCTATCCTATCCTCTATCCTATCCTATCCTCTATCCGAACCTCTGTCCTATCCTATCCTCTATCCTATCCTCTATCCTATCCTATCCTATCCTCTATCCTATCCTATCCTATCCTCTATCCTATCCTATCCTATCCTCTATCCTATCCTATCCTTTATCCTATCCTATCCTCTATTCTATCCTATCCTCTATCCTATACTATCCTCTACCCTATCCTATCCTCTATCCTATTCTATCCTCTATCCGATCCTCTATCCAATCCTATCCTGTATCCTATCCTATCCTCTATCCTATCCTATCCTCTATCCGATCCTCTATCCTATCCTATCCTCTATCCGATCCTCTATCCTATCCTATCCTCTATCCTATCCTATCCTCTATCCGATCCTCTATCCTATCCTCTATCCTATCCTATCCTCTATCCTATCCTATCCTCTATCCTATCCTATCCTCTATCCTATATTATCCTCTATCCCATCCTATCCTCTATCCTTTCCTATCCTCTATCCTATCCTATCCTCTATCCTATCCTCTATCCTATCCTATCCTCTATCCTATCCTATCCTTTATCCTATCCTATCCTCTATCCTATCCTATCCTCTATCCTATACTATCCTCTAACTTATCCTATCCTCTAACCTATCCAATTACCTATCCTATCCTCTATCCTATCCTTTCCTCTATCCTATCCTATCCTCTATCGTATCCTCTATCCTATCCTCTATCCTATCCTATCCGATCCTCTATCCTATCCTCTATCCTATACTATCCTCTACCATATCCTTTCCTCTATCCTATCCAATTACATATCCTATCCTCGATCCTATCCTATCCTCCATCCTATCCTATCCTCTATCAGATCCTCTATCCTATACTAGTCTCTACCTTATCCTCTCCCCTATCCTATCCAATTACCTATCCTATCCTCTATCCTATCCTTTCCTCTATCCTATCCTATCCTCTATCCTATACTATCCTCTAACTTATCCTATCCTCTATCCTATCCAATTACCTATCCTATCCTCTATCCTATCCTTTCCTCTATCCTATCCTATCCTCTATCCGATCCTCTATCGTATCCTCTATCCTATCCTCTATCCTATCCTATCCGATCCTCTATCCTATCCTCTATCCTATACTATCCTCTACCATATCCTATCTATCCTATCCAATTACCTATCCTATCCTCGATCCTATCCTATCCTCCATCCTATCCTATCCTCTATCAGATCCTCTATCCTATACTAGCCTCTACCTTATCCTCTCCCCTATCCTATCCAATAACCTATCCGATCCTCTATCCTATCCTATCCTCTATCCGATCGTATCCTCTATCAGATCCTCTATCCTATCCTATCATCTATCCTATCCTCTATCGTATCCTATCCTATCCTCTTTCCTATCCTATCCTCTATCCTATCCTATCCTCTATACCATCCTCTATCCTATCCTATCCTCTATCCGATCCTCTATCCTATCCTATCCTCTATAATATCGTTTACTCTATCATATCCTATCCTCTATCCTATAATATCATCTATCCTATTCTATCCTCTATCCTATCCTATCCTCTATCCTATCCTATCCTCTATCCTATCCTCTCCTCTATCCTATCCTATCCTCTATCCTATCCTATAGTCTATCCTCTATCCTATCCTATCCTCTATCCTATCCTATAGTCTATCCTCTATCCTATCCTACCCTCTTTCCTATCCTATCCTCTATCCTATCCTATCCTATCCTCTATCCTATCCTGTATCCTATCCTGTATCCTATCCTATCCTCTAACCTATCCTATCCTCTATCCTATCCTATCCTCTATCCTATCCTATCCTTTATCCTATCCTATCCTCTATCCTATCCTATCCTCTATCCTATACTATCCTCTACCTTATCCTATCCTCTATCCTATCCAATTACCTATCCTATCCTCTATCCTATCCTTTCCTCTATGATATCCTATCCTCTATCCGATCCTCTATCCTATCCTCTATCCTATCCTCTATCCTATCCTATCCTCTATCCTATCCTATCCTCTATCCTATCCTATCCTCTATCCTATCCTATCCTCTATCCCATCCTATCCTCTATCCTTTCCTATCCTCTATACTATCCTATCCTCTATCCTATCCTATCCTCTATCCTATCCTATTCTCTATCCTATCCTATCATCTATCCTATTCTATCCTCTATCCTATCCTATCCTCTATACTATCCTATCCTTTATCCTATCCTATCCTCTATCCTATCCTATAATCTACCCTATACTATCCTCTAACTTATCCTATCCTCTATCCTATCCAATTACCTATACTATCCTCTATCCTATCCTTTCCTCTATCCTATCCTATCCTCTATCCGATCCTCTACCCTATCCTCTATCCTATCCTCTATCCTATCCTATCCGATCCTCTATCCTATCCTCTATCCTATACTATCCTCTACCTTATCCTATCCTCTATCCTATCCAATTACCTATCCTATCCTCGATCCTATCCTATCCTCCATCCTATCCTATCCTCTATCAGATCCTCTATCCTATACTGGCCTCTACCTTATCCTCTCCCCTATCCTATCCAATTACCTATCCGATCCTCTATCCTATCCTATCCTCTATCCGATCGTATCCTCTATCAGATCCTCTATCCTATCCTATCATCTATCCTATCCTCTATCGTATCCTATCCTATCCTCTTTCCTGTCCTATCCTCTATCCTATCCTATCCTCTATCCTATCCTCTATACCATCCTCTATCCTATCCTATCCTCTATCCGATCCTGTATTCTATCCTATCCTCTATAATATCGTTTACTCTATCATATCCTATCCTCTATCCTATAATATCATCTATCCTATCCTATCCTCTATCCTATCCTCTCCTCTATCCTATCCTATCCTCTATCCTATCCTATCCTCTATCCTATCCTCTATCCTATCCTATCCTCTATCCTATCCTCTATCCTATCCTTTCCTATCCTCTATCCTATCCTATCCTATCCTCTATCCTATCCTATCCTGTATCCTATCCTATCCTCTATTCTATCCTATCCTCTATCCTATACTATCCTCTATCCTATCCTATCCTCTATCCTATCCTATCCTCTATCCGATCCTCTATCCAATCCTATCCTTTATCCTATCCTATCCTCTATCCTACTCTATCCTCTATCCTATCCTATCCTCTGTCCGACCCTCTATCCTATCCTATCCTCTATCCTATCCTATCCTTTATCCTATCCTATCCTCTATCCTATCCTATCCTCTATCCTATACTATCCTCTACCTTATCCTATCCTCTATCCTATCCAATTACCTATCCTATCCTCTATCCTATCCTTTCCTCTATCCTATCCTATCCTCTATCCGATCCTCTATCCTATCCTCTATCCTATCCTATCCTCTATCCTATCCTATCCTATCCTCTATCCTATCCTATCCGTTATCCTATCCTATCCTCTATTCTATCCTATCCTCTATCCTATCCTACCCTCTATCCTATCCTATCCTCTATCCGATCCTCTATCCTATCCTATCCTCTATCCAATCCTATCCTCTATCCTATCTATCCTATATCCTATCCTATCCTCTATCCTATCCTATCCTCTATCCTATCCTATCCTCTATCCTATCCTCTATCCTATCCTATCCTCTATCCTATCCTATCCTCTATCGTATCCTATCCTCTATCGTATCCTATTCTATCCTCTATCCTATCCTATCCTCTATCCTATCCTATCCTATCCTCTATCCTATCCTATCCTCTATCCTATCCTATCCTCTATCCTATCCTCTCCTCTATCCTATCCTATCCTCTATCCTATCCTATACTCTATCCTCTATCCTATCCTATCCTCTATCCCATCCTATCCTATCCTCTATCCTATCCTATCCTATCCTCTATCCTATCCTATCCTCTATCCTATCCTATCCTCTATCCTATCCTATCCTCTATCCTATCCTCTCCTCTATCCTATCCTATCCTCTATCCTATCCTATCCTCTATCCTATACTATCCTCTACCTTATCCTATCCTCTATCCTATCCAATTGCCTATCCTATCCTCTATCCTATCCTTTCATCTATCCTATCCTATCCTCTATCCGATCCTCTACCCTATCCTCTATCCTATCCTCTATCCTATCCTATCCGATCCTCTATCCTATCCTCTATCCTATACTATCCTCTACCTTATCCTATCCTCTATCCTATCCAATTACCTATCCTATCCTCTATCCTATCCTTTCATCTATCCTATCCTATCCTCTATCCGATCCTCTACCCTATCCTCTATCCTATCCTCTATCCTATCCTATCCGATCCTCTATCCTATCCTCTATCCTATACTATCCTCTACCTTATCCTATCCTCTATCCTATCCACTTACCTATCCTATCCTCGATCCTATCCTATCCTCCATCCTATCCTATCCTCTATCAGATCCTCTATCCTATACTAGCCTCTACCTTATCCTCTCCCCTATCCTATCCAATTAACTATCCGATCCTCTATCCTATCCTATCCTCTATCCGATCGTATCCTCTATCAGATCCTCTATCCTATCCTATCATCTATCCTATCCTCTATCGTATCCTATCCTATCCTCTTTCCTGTCCTATCCTCTATCCTATCCTATCCTCTATCCTATCCTCTATACCATCCTCTATCCTATCCTATCCTCTTTCCTGTCCTATCCTCTATCCTATCCTATCCTCTATCCTATCCTCTATACCATCCTCTATCCTATCCTATCCTCTATCCGATCCTGTATCCTATCCTATCCTCTATAATATCGTTTACTCTATCATATCCTATCCTCTATCCTATAATATCATCTATCCTATCCTATCCTCTATCCTATCCTCTCCTCTATCCTATCCTATCCTCTATCCTATCCTATCCTCTATCCTATCCTATCCTCTATCCTATCCTCTATCCTATCCTATCCTCTATCCTATCCTATCCTCTATCCTATCCTATCCTCTATCGTATCCTATTCTATCCTCTATCCTATCCTATCCTCTATCCTATCCTATCCTATCCTCTATCCTATCCTATCCTCTATCCTATCCTATCCTCTATCCTATCCTCTCCTCTATCCTATCCTATCCTCTATCCCATCCTATCCTATCCTCTATCCTATCCTATCCTATCCTCTATCCTATCCTGTCCTTTATCCTATCCTATCCTCTATCCTATCCTATCCTCTATCCTATACTATCCTCTACCTTATCCTATCCTCTATCCTATCCAATTACCTATCCTATCCTCTATCCTATCCTGTCCTCTATCCTATCCTATCCTCTATCCGATCCTCTATCCTATCCTCTATCCTATCCTATCCTCTATCCTATCCTATCCTCCATCCTATCCTATCCTCTATCCCATCCTATCCTATCCTCTATCCTATCCTATCCTATCCTCTATTCTATCCTATCCTCTATCCTATACTATCCTCTACCCTATCCTATCCTCTATCCTATTCTATCCTCTATCCGATCCTCTATCCAATCCTATCCTGTATCCTATCCTATCCTATATCCTACTCTATCCTCTATCCTATCCTATCCTCTATCCTAGCCTATCCTCTATCCGATCCTCTATCCTATCCTATCCTCTATCCGATCCTCTATCCTATCCTATCCTCTATCCTATCCTATCCTCTATCCTATCCTATCCTCCATCCTATCCTATCCTCTATCCCATCCTATCCTATCCTCTATCCTATCCTATCCTATCCTCTATTCTATCCTATCCTCTATCCAATACTATCCTTTATCCTATCCTATCCTCTATCCTATCCTATCCTCTATCCTATACTATCCTCTACCTTATCCTATCCTCTATCCTATCCAATTACCAATCCTATCCTCTATCCTATCCTGTCCTCTATCCTATCCTATCCTCTATCCGATCCTCTATCCTATCCTCTATCCTATCCTATCCTCTATCCTATCCGATCCTCTATCCTATCCTATCCTCTATCCTATATTATCCTCTATCCCATCCTATCCTCTATCCTTTCCTATCCTCTATCCTATCCTATCCTTTCCTATCCTCTATCCTATCCTATCCTCTATCCTATCCTCTATCCTATCCTATCCTCTATCCTATCCTATTCTCTATCCTATCCTATCATCTATCCTATTCTATCCTCTATCCTATCCTATCCTCTATCCTATCCTATCCTATCCTATCCTCTATCCTATCCTATCCTCTATCCTATACTATCCTCTCACTTATCCTATCCTCTAACCTATCCAATTACCTATCCTATCCTCTATCCTATCCTTTCCTCTATCCTATCCTATCCTCTATCGTATCCTCTATCCTATCCTCTATCCTATCCTATCCGATCCTCTATCCTATCCTCTATCCTATACTATCCTCTACCATATCCTATCCTCTATCCTATCCAATTACCTATCCTATCCTCGATCCTATCCTATCCTCCATCCTATCCTATCCTCTATCAGATCCTCTATCCTATACTAGTCTCTACCTTATCCTCTCCCCTATCCTATCCAATTACCTATCCTATCCTCTATCCTATCCTTTCCTCTATCCTATCCTATCCTCTATCCGATCCTCTATCCTATCCTCTATCCTATCCTATCGTCTATCCTATAATATCATCTATCCTATTCTATCCTCTATCCTATCCTATCCTCTATCCTATCCTATCCTCTATCCTATCCTCTCCTCTATCCTATCCTATCCTCTATCCTATCCTATAGTCTATCCTCTATCCTATCCTATCCTCTATCCTATCCTATAGTCTATCCACTATCCTATCCTACCCTCTTTCCTATCCTATCCTCTATCCTATCCTATCCTATCCTCTATCCTATCCTGTATCCTATCCTGTATCCTATACTATCCTCTAACCTATCCTATCCTCTATCCTATCCTATCCTCTATCCTATCCTATCCTTTATCCTATCCTATCCTCTATCCTATCCTATCCTCTATCCTATACTATCCTCTACCTTATCCTATCCTCTATCCTATCCAGTTACCTATCCTATCCTCTATCCTATCCTTTCCTCTATGATATCCTATCCTCTATCCGATCCTCTATCCTATCCTCTATCCTATCCTCTATCCTATCCTATCCTCTATCCTATCCTATCCTCTATCCTATCCTATCCTCTATCCTATCCTATCCTCTATCCCATCCTATCCTCTATCCTTTCCTATCCTCTATACTATCCTATCCTCTATCCTATCCTATCCTCTATCCTATCCTATTCTCTATCCTATCCTATCATCTATCCTATTCTATCCTCTATCCTATCCTATCCTCTATACTATCCTATCCTTTATCCTATCCTATCCTCTATCCTATCCTATAATCTACCCTATACTATCCTCTAACTTATCCTATCCTCTATCCTATCCAATTACCTATCCTATCCTCTATCCTTTCCTTTCCTCTATCCTATCCTATCCTCTATCCGATCCTCTACCCTATCCTCTATCCTATCCTCTATCCTATCCTATCCGATCCTCTATCCTATCCTCTATCCTATACTATCCTCTACCTTATCCTATCCTCTATCCTATCCAATTACCTATCCTATCCTCGATCCTATCCTATCCTCCATCCTATCCTATCCTCTATCAGATCCTCTATCCTATACTGGCCTCTACCTTATCCTCTCCCCTATCCTATCCAATTACCTATCCGATCCTCTATCCTATCCTATCCTCTATCCGATCGTATCCTCTATCAGATCCTCTATCCTATCCTATCATCTATCCTATCCTCTATCGTATCCTATCCTATCCTCTTTCCTGTCCTATCCTCTATCCTATCCTATCCTCTATCCTATCCTCTATACCATCCTCTATCCTATCCTATCCTCTATCCGATCCTGTATCCTATCCTATCCTCTATAATATCGTTTACTCTATCATATCCTATCCTCTATCCTATAATATCATCTATCCTATCCTATCCTCTATCCTATCCTCTCCTCTATCCTATCCTATCCTCTATCCTATCCTATCCTCTATCCTATCCTCTATCCTATCCTATCCTCTATCCTATCCTCTATCCTATCCTTTCCTATCCTCTATCCTATCCTATCCTATCCTCTATCCTATCCTATCCTGTATCCTATCCTATCCTCTATTCTATCCTATCCTCTATCCTATACTATCCTCTATCCTATCCTATCCTCTATCCTATACTATCCTCTACCTTATCCTATCCTCTATCCTATCCAATTACCTATCCTATCCTCGATCCTATCCTATCCTCCATCCTATCCTATCCTCTATCAGATCCTCTATCCTATACTGGCCTCTACCTTATCCTCTCCCCTATCCTATCCAATTACCTATCCGATCCTCTATCCTATCCTATCCTCTATCCGATCGTATCCTCTATCCGATCCTCTATCCAATCCTATCCTGTATCCTATCCTATCCTCTATCCTACTCTATCCTCTATCCTATCCTATCCTCTATCCTAGCCTATCCTCTATCCGATCCTCTATCCTATCCTATCCTCTATCCGATCCTCTATCCTATCCTATCCTCTATCCTATCCTATCCTCTATCCTATCCTATCCTCCATCCTATCCTATCCTCTATCCCATCCTATCCTATCCTCTATCCTATCCTATCCTATCCTCTATTCTATCCTATCCTCTATCCAATACTATCCTTTATCCTATCCTATCCTCTATCCTATCCTATCCTCTATCCTATACTATCCTCTACCTTATCCTATCCTCTATCCTATCCAATTACCAATCCTATCCTCTATCCTATCCTGTCCTCTATCCTATCCTATCCTCTATCCGATCCTCTATCCTATCCTCTATCCTATCCTATCCTCTATCCTATCCGATCCTCTATCCTATCCTATCATCTATCCTATATTATCCTCTATCCCATCCTATCCTCTATCCTTTCCTATCCTCTATCCTATCCTATCCTTTCCTATCCTCTATCCTATCCTATCCTCTATCCTATCCTCTATCCTATCCTATCCTCTATCCTATCCTATTCTCTATCCTATCCTATCATCTATCCTATTCTATCCTCTATCCTATCCTATCCTCTATCCTATCCTATCCTATCCTATCCTCTATCCTATCCTATCCTCTATCCTATACTATCCTCTCACTTATCCTATCCTCTAACCTATCCAATTACCTATCCTATCCTCTATCCTATCCTTTCCTCTATCCTATCCTATCCTCTATCGTATCCTCTATCCTATCCTCTATCCTATCCTATCCGATCCTCTATCCTATCCTCTATCCTATACTATCCTCTACCATATCCTATCCTCTATCCTATCCAATTACCTATCCTATCCTCGATCCTATCCTATCCTCCATCCTATCCTATCCTCTATCAGATCCTCTATCCTATACTAGTCTCTACCTTATCCTCTCCCCTATCCTATCCAATTACCTATCCTATCCTCTATCCTATCCTTTCCTCTATCCTATCCTATCCTCTATCCGATCCTCTATCCTATCCTCTATCCTATCCTATCGTCTATCCTATAATATCATCTATCCTATTCTATCCTCTATCCTATCCTATCCTCTATCCTATCCTATCCTCTCCTCTATCCTATCCTATCCTCTATCCTATCCTATAGTCTATCCTCTATCCTATCCTATCCTCTATCCTATCCTATAGTCTATCCACTATCCTATCCTACCCTCTTTCCTATCCTATCCTCTATCCTATCCTATCCTATCCTCTATCCTATCCTGTATCCTATCCTGTATCCTATACTATCCTCTAACCTATCCTATCCTCTATCCTATCCTATCCTCTATCCTATCCTATCCTTTATCCTATCCTATCCTCTATCCTATCCTATCCTCTATCCTATACTATCCTCTACCTTATCCTATCCTCTATCCTATCCAGTTACCTATCCTATCCTCTATCCTATCCTTTCCTCTATGATATCCTATCCTCTATCCGATCCTCTATCCTATCCTCTATCCTATCCTCTATCCTATCCTATCCTCTATCCTATCCTATCCTCTATCCTATCCTATCCTCTATCCTATCCTATCCTCTATCCCATCCTATCCTCTATCCTTTCCTATCCTCTATACTATCCTATCCTCTATCCTATCCTATCCTCTATCCTATCCAATTACCTATCCTATCCTCTATCCTATCCTTTCCTCTATCCTATCCTATCCTCTATCCGATCCTCTATCCTATCCTCTATCCTATCCTATCCTCTATCCTATCCTATCCGTTATCCTATCCTATCCTCTATTCTATCCTATCCTCTATCCTATCCTATCCTCTATCCTATCCTATCCTCTATCCGATCCTCTATCCTATCCTATCCTCTATCCAATCCTATCCTCTATCCTATCTATCCTCTATCCTATCCTATCCTCTATCCTATCCTATCCTCTATCCTATCCTATCCTCTATCCTATCCTCTATCCTATCCTATCCTCTATCCTATCCTATCCTCTATCGTATCCTATCCTCTATCGTATCCTATTCTATCCTCTATCCTATCCTATCCTCTATCCTATCCTATCCTATCCTCTATCCTATCCTATCCTCTATCCTATCCTATCCTCTATCCTATCCTCTCCTCTATCCTATCCTATCCTCTATCCTATCCTATACTCTATCCTCTATCCTATCCTATCCTCTATCCCATCCTATCCTATCCTCTATCCTATCCTATCCTATCCTCTATCCTATCCTATCCTCTATCCTATCCTATCCTCTATCCTATCCTATCCTCTATCCTATCCTCTCCTCTATCCTATCCTATCCTCTATCCTATCCTATCCTCTATCCTATACTATTCTCTACCTTATCCTATCCTCTATCCTATCCAATTACCTATCCTATCCTCTATCCTATCCTTTCATCTATCCTATCCTATCCTCTATCCGATCCTCTACCCTATCCTCTATCCTATCCTCTATCCTATCCTATCCGATCCTCTATCCTATCCTCTATCCTATACTATCCTCTACCTTATCCTATCCTCTATCCTATCCAATTACCTATCCTATCCTCTATCCTATCCTTTCATCTATCCTATCCTATCCTCTATCCGATCCTCTACCCTATCCTCTATCCTATCCTCTATCCTATCCTATCCGATCCTCTATCCTATCCTCTATCCTATACTATCCTCTACCTTATCCTATCCTCTATCCTATCCACTTACCTATCCTATCCTCGATCCTATCTTATCCTCCATCCTATCCTATCCTCTATCAGATCCTCTATCCTATACTAGCCTCTACCTTATCCTCTCCCCTATCCTATCCAATTAACTATCCGATCCTCTATCCTATCCTATCCTCTATCCGATCGTATCCTCTATCAGATCCTCTATCCTATCCTATCATCTATCCTATCCTCTATCGTATCCTATCCTATCCTCTTTCCTGTCCTATCCTCTATCCTATCCTATCCTCTATCCTATCCTCTATACCATCCTCTATCCTATCCTATCCTCTTTCCTGTCCTATCCTCTATCCTATCCTATCCTCTATCCTATCCTCTATACCATCCTCTATCCTATCCTATCCTCTATCCGATCCTGTATCCTATCCTATCCTCTATAATATCGTTTACTCTATCATATCCTATCCTCTATCCTATAATATCATCTATCCTATCCTATCCTCTATCCTATCCTCTCCTCTATCCTATCCTATCCTCTATCCTATCCTATCCTCTATCCTATCCTATCCTCTATCCTATCCTCTATCCTATCCTATCCTCTATCCTATCCTATCCTCTATCCTATCCTATCCTCTATCGTATCCTATTCTATCCTCTATCCTATCCTATCCTCTATCCTATCCTATCCTCTATCGTATCCTATTCTATCCTCTATCCTATCCTATCCTCTATCCTATCCTATCCTATCCTCTATCCTATCCTATCCTCTATCCTATCCTATCCTCTATCCTATCCTCTCCTCTATCCTATCCTATCCTCTATCCTATCCTATACTCTATCCTCTATCCTATCCTATCCTCTATCCCATCCTATCCTATCCTCTATCCTATCCTATCCTATCCTCTATTCTATCCTATCCTCTATCCTATACTATCCTCTACCCTATCCTATCCTCTATCCTATTCTATCCTCTATCCGATCCTCTATCCAATCCTATCCTGTATCCTATCCTATCCTCTATCCTACTCTATCCTCTATCCTATCCTATCCTCTATCCTATCCTATCCTCTATCCGATCCTCTATCCTATCCTATCCTCTATCCGATCCTCTATCCTATCCTATCCTCTATCCTATCCTATCCTCTATCCTATCCTATCCTTTATCCTATCCTATCCTCTATCCTATCCTATCCTCTATCCTATACTATCCTCTACCTTATCCTATCCTCTATCCTATCCAATTACCTATCCTATCCTCTATCCTATCCTGTCCTCTATCCTATCCTATCCTCTATCCGATCCTCTATCCTATCCTCTATCCTATCCTATCCTCTATCCTATCCTATCCTCCATCCTATCCTATCCTCTATCCCATCCTATCCTATCCTCTATCCTATCCTATCCTATCCTCTATTCTATCCTATCCTCTATCCTATACTATCCTCTACCCTATCCTATCCTCTATCCTATTCTATCCTCTATCCGATCCTCTATCCAATCCTATCCTGTATCCTATCCTATCCTCTATCCTACTCTATCCTCTATCCTATCCTATCCTCTATCCTATCCTATCCTCTATCCGATCCTCTATCCTATCCTATCCTCTATCCGATCCTCTATCCTATCCTATCCTCTATCCTATCCTATCCTCTATCCTATCCTATCCTCCATCCTATCCTATCCTATCCTCCATCCTATCCTATCCTCTATCCCATCCTATCCTATCCTCTATCCTATCCTATCCTATCCTCTATTCTATCCTATCCTCTATCCTATCCTATCCTCTATCCTATCCTATCCTCTATCCTATCCTATCCTCTATCCTATACTATCCTCTACCTTATCCTATCCTCTATCCTATCCAATTACCTATCCTATCCTCTATCCTATCCTGTCCTCTATCCTATCCTATCCTCTATCCGATCCTCTATCCTATCCTCTATCCTATCCTATCCTCTATCCTATCCGATCCTCTATCCTAACCTATCCTCTATCCTATATTATCCTCTATCCCATCCTATCCTCTATCCTTTCCTATCCTCTATCCTATCCTATCCTTTCCTATCCTCTATCCTATCCTATCCTCTATCCTATCCTCTATCCTATCCTATCCTCTATCCTATCCTATTCTCTATCCTATCCTATCATCTATCCTATTCTATCCTCTATCCTATCCTATCCTCTATCCTATCCTATCCTTTATCCTATCCTATCCTCTATCCTATCCTATCCTCTATTATATACTATCCTCTCACTTATCCTATCCTCTAACCTATCCAATTACCTATCCTATCCTCTATCCTATCCTTTCCTCTATCCTATCCTTTCCTCTATCCTATCCTATCCTCTATCGTATCCTCTATCCTATCCTCTATCCTATCCTATCCGATCCTCTATCCTATCCTCTATCCTATACTATCCTCTACCATATCCTATCCTCTATCCTATCCAATTACCTATCCTATCCTCGATCCTATCCTATCCTCCATCCTATCCTATCCTCTATCAGATCCTCTATCCTATACTAGTCTCTACCTTATCCTCTCCCCTATCCTATCCAATTACCTATCCTATCCTCTATCCTATCCTTTCCTCTATCCTATCCTATCCTCTATCCGATCCTCTATCCTATCCTCTATCCTATCCTATCGTCTATCCTATCCTATCCTTTATCCTATCCTATCCTCTATCCTATCCCATCCTCTATCCTATACTATCCTCTAACTTATCCTATCCTCTATCCTATCCAATTACCTATCCTATCCTCTATCCTATCCTTTCCTCTATCCTATCCTATCCTCTATCCGATCCTCTATCGTATCCTCTATCCTATCCTCTATCCTATCCTATCCGATCCTCTATCCTATCCTCTATCCTATACTATCCTCTACCATATCCTATCTATCCTATCCAATTACCTATCCTATCCTCGATCCTATCCTATCCTCCATCCTATCCTATCCTCTATCAGATCCTCTATCCTATACTAGCCTCTACCTTATCCTCTCCCCTATCCTATCCAATAACCTATCCGATCCTCTATCCTATCCTATCCTCTATCCGATCGTATCCTCTATCAGATCCTCTATCCTATCCTATCATCTATCCTATCCTCTATCGTATCCTATCCTATCCTCTTTCCTATCCTATCCTCTATCCTATCCTTTCCTCTATCCTATCCTATCCTCTATCCGATCCTCTATCGTATCCTCTATCCTATCCTCTATCCTATCCTATCCGATCCTCTATCCTATCCTCTATCCTATACTATCCTCTACCATATCCTATCCTCTATCCTATCCAATTACCTATCCTATCCTCGATCCTATCCTATCCTCCATCCTATCCTATCCTCTATCAGATCCTCTATCCTATACTAGTCTCTACCTTATCCTCTCCCCTATCCTATCCAATTACCTATCCTATCCTCTATCCTATCCTTTCCTCTATCCTATCCTATCCTCTATCCGATCCTCTATCCTATCCTCTATCCTATCCTATCGTCTATCCTATCCTATCCTTTATCCTATCCTATCCTCTATCCTATCCTATCCTCTATCCTATACTATCCTCTAACTTATCCTATCCTCTATCCTATCCAATTACCTATCCTATCCTCTATCCTATCCTTTCCTCTATCCTATCCTATCCTCTATCCGATCCTCTATCGTATCCTCTATCCTATCCTCTATCCTATCCTATCCGATCCTCTATCCTATCCTCTATCCTATACTATCCTCTACCATATCCTATCTATCCTATCCAATTACCTATCCTATCCTCTATCCTATCCTATCCTCTATACCATCCTCTATCCTATCCTATCCTCTATCCGATCCTCTATCCTATCCTATCCTCTATAATATCGTTTACTCTATCATATCCTATCCTCTATCCTATAATATCATCTATCCTATTCTATCCTCTATCCTATCCTATCCTCTATCCTATCCTATCCTCTATCCTATCCTCTCCTCTATCCTATCCTATCCTCTATCCTATCCTATAGTCTATCCTCTATCCTATCCTATCCTCTATCCTATCCTATAGTCTATCCTCTATCCTATCCTACCCTCTTTCCTATCCTATCCTCTATCCTATCCTATCCTATCCTCTATCCTATCCTGTATCCTATCCTGTATCCTATCCTATCCTCTAACCTATCCTATCCTCTATCCTATCCTATCCTCTATCCTATCCTATCCTTTATCATATCCTATCCTCTATCCTATCCTATCCTCTATCCTATACTATCCTCTACCTTATCCTATCCTCTATCCTATCCAATTACCTATCCTATCCTCTATCCTATCCTTTCCTCTATGATATCCTATCCTCTATCCGATCCTCTATCCTATCCTCTATCCTATCCTCTATCCTATCCTATCCTCTATCCTATCCTATCCTCTATCCTATCCTATCCTCTATCCTATCCTATCCTCTATCCCATCCTATCCTCTATCCTTTCCTATCCTCTATACTATCCTATCCTCTATTCTATCCTATCCTCTATCCTATCCTATTCTCTATCCTATCCTATCATCTATCCTATTCTATCCTCTATCCTATCCTATCCTCTATACTATCCTATCCTTTATCCTATCCTATCCTCTATCCTATCCTATAATCTACCCTATACTATCCTCTAACTTATCCTATCCTCTATCCTATCCAATTACCTATCCTATCCTCTATCCTATCCTTTCCTCTATCCTATCCTATCCTCTATCCGATCCTCTACCCTATCCTCTATCCTATCCTCTATCCTATCCTATCCGATCCTCTATCCTATCCTCTATCCTATACTATCCTCTACCTTATCCTATCCTCTATCCTATCCAATTACCTATCCTATCCTCGATCCTATCCTATCCTCCATCCTATCCTATCCTCTATCAGATCCTCTATCCTATACTAGCCTCTACCTTATCCTCTCCCCTATCCTATCCAATTACCTATCCGATCCTCTATCCTATCCTATCCTCTATCCGATCGTATCCTCTATCAGATCCTCTATCCCATCCTATCATCTATCCTATCCTCTATCGTATCCTATCCTATCCTCTTTCCTGTCCTATCCTCTATCCTATCCTATCCTCTATCCTATCCTCTATACCATCCTCTATCCTATCCTATCCTCTTTCCTGTCCTATCCTCTATCCTATCCTATCCTCTATCCTATCCTATCCTCTATCCGATCCTGTATCCTATCCTATCCTCTATAATATCGTTTACTCTATCATATCCTATCCTCTATCCTATAATATCATCTATCCTATCCTATCCTCTATCCTATCCTCTCCTCTATCCTATCCTATCCTCTATCCTATCCTATCGTCTATCCTATCCTCTATCCTATCCTTTCCTATCCTCTATCCTATCCTATCCTATCCTCTATCCTATCCTATCCTGTATCCTATCCTATCCTCTATTCTATCCTATCCTCTATCCTATACTATCCTCTATCCTATCCTATCCTCTATCCTATCCTATCCTCTATCCGATCCTCTATCCAATCCTATCCTTTATCCTATCCTATCCTCTATCCTACTCTATCCTCTATCCTATCCTATCCTCTATCCTATCCTATCCTCTGTCCGACCCTCTATCCTATCCTATCCTCTATCCTATCCTATCCTTTATCCTATCCTATCCTCTATCCTATCCTATCCTCTATCCTATACTATCCTCTACCTTATCCTATCCTCTATCCTATCCAATTACCTATCCTATCCTCTATCCTATCCTTTCCTCTATCCTATCCTATCCTCTATCCGATCCTCTATCCTATCCTCTATCCTATCCTATCCTCTATCCTATCCTATCCTATCCTCTATCCTATCCTATCCGTTATCCTATCCTATCCTCTAATCTATCCTATCCTCTATCCTATCCTATCCTCTATCCTATCCTATCCTCTATCCGATCCTCTATCCTATCCTATCCTCTATCCAATCCTATCCTCTATCCTATCTATCCTCTATCCTATCCTATCCTCTATCCTATCCTATCCTCTATCCTATCCTCTATCCTATCCTATCCTCTATCCTATCCTATCCTCTATCCTATCCTATCCTCTATCGTATCCTATTCTATCCTCTATCCTATCCTATCCTCTATCCTATCCTATCCTATCCTCTATCCTATCCTATCCTCTATCCTATCCTATCCTCTATCCGATCCTCTATCCTATCCTCTATCCTATCCTATCCTCTATCCTATCCGATCCTCTATCCTATCCTATCATCTATCCTATATTATCCTCTATCCCATCCTATCCTCTATCCTTTCCTATCCTCTATCCTATCCTATCCTTTCCTATCCTCTATCCTATCCTATCCTCTATCCTATCCTCTATCCTATCCTATCCTCTATCCTATCCTATTCTCTATCCTATCCTATCATCTATCCTATTCTATCCTCTATCCTATCCTATCCTCTATCCTATCCTATCCTATCCTATCCTCTATCCTATCCTATCCTCTATCCTATACTATCCTCTCACTTATCCTATCCTCTAACCTATCCAATTACCTATCCTATCCTCTATCCTATCCTTTCCTCTATCCTATCCTATCCTCTATCGTATCCTCTATCCTATCCTCTATCCTATCCTATCCGATCCTCTATCCTATCCTCTATCCTATACTATCCTCTACCATATCCTATCCTCTATCCTATCCAATTACCTATCCTATCCTCGATCCTATCCTATCCTCCATCCTATCCTATCCTCTATCAGATCCTCTATCCTATACTAGTCTCTACCTTATCCTCTCCCCTATCCTATCCAATTACCTATCCTATCCTCTATCCTATCCTTTCCTCTATCCTATCCTATCCTCTATCCGATCCTCTATCCTATCCTCTATCCTATCCTATCGTCTATCCTATAATATCATCTATCCTATTCTATCCTCTATCCTATCCTATCCTCTATCCTATCCTATCCTCTCCTCTATCCTATCCTATCCTCTATCCTATCCTATAGTCTATCCTCTATCCTATCCTATCCTCTATCCTATCCTATAGTCTATCCACTATCCTATCCTACCCTCTTTCCTATCCTATCCTCTATCCTATCCTATCCTATCCTCTATCCTATCCTGTATCCTATCCTGTATCCTATACTATCCTCTAACCTATCCTATCCTCTATCCTATCCTATCCTCTATCCTATCCTATCCTTTATCCTATCCTATCCTCTATCCTATCCTATCCTCTATCCTATACTATCCTCTACCTTATCCTATCCTCTATCCTATCCAGTTACCTATCCTATCCTCTATCCTATCCTTTCCTCTATGATATCCTATCCTCTATCCGATCCTCTATCCTATCCTCTATCCTATCCTCTATCCTATCCTATCCTCTATCCTATCCTATCCTCTATCCTATCCTATCCTCTATCCTATCCTATCCTCTATCCCATCCTATCCTCTATCCTTTCCTATCCTCTATACTATCCTATCCTCTATCCTATCCTATCCTCTATCCTATCCTATCCTCTATCCTATCCAATTACCTATCCTATCCTCTATCCTATCCTTTCCTCTATCCTATCCTATCCTCTATCCGATCCTCTATCCTATCCTCTATCCTATCCTATCCTCTATCCTATCCTATCCGTTATCCTATCCTATCCTCTATTCTATCCTATCCTCTATCCTATCCTATCCTCTATCCTATCCTATCCTCTATCCGATCCTCTATCCTATCCTATCCTCTATCCAATCCTATCCTCTATCCTATCTATCCTCTATCCTATCCTATCCTCTATCCTATCCTATCCTCTATCCTATCCTATCCTCTATCCTATCCTCTATCCTATCCTATCCTCTATCCTATCCTATCCTCTATCGTATCCTATCCTCTATCGTATCCTATTCTATCCTCTATCCTATCCTATCCTCTATCCTATCCTATCCTATCCTCTATCCTATCCTATCCTCTATCCTATCCTATCCTCTATCCTATCCTCTCCTCTATCCTATCCTATCCTCTATCCTATCCTATACTCTATCCTCTATCCTATCCTATCCTCTATCCCATCCTATCCTATCCTCTATCCTATCCTATCCTATCCTCTATCCTATCCTATCCTCTATCCTATCCTATCCTCTATCCTATCCTATCCTCTATCCTATCCTCTCCTCTATCCTATCCTATCCTCTATCCTATCCTATCCTCTATCCTATACTATTCTCTACCTTATCCTATCCTCTATCCTATCCAATTACCTATCCTATCCTCTATCCTATCCTTTCATCTATCCTATCCTATCCTCTATCCGATCCTCTACCCTATCCTCTATCCTATCCTCTATCCTATCCTATCCGATCCTCTATCCTATCCTCTATCCTATACTATCCTCTACCTTATCCTATCCTCTATCCTATCCAATTACCTATCCTATCCTCTATCCTATCCTTTCATCTATCCTATCCTATCCTCTATCCGATCCTCTACCCTATCCTCTATCCTATCCTCTATCCTATCCTATCCGATCCTCTATCCTATCCTCTATCCTATACTATCCTCTACCTTATCCTATCCTCTATCCTATCCACTTACCTATCCTATCCTCGATCCTATCTTATCCTCCATCCTATCCTATCCTCTATCAGATCCTCTATCCTATACTAGCCTCTACCTTATCCTCTCCCCTATCCTATCCAATTAACTATCCGATCCTCTATCCTATCCTATCCTCTATCCGATCGTATCCTCTATCAGATCCTCTATCCTATCCTATCATCTATCCTATCCTCTATCGTATCCTATCCTATCCTCTTTCCTGTCCTATCCTCTATCCTATCCTATCCTCTATCCTATCCTCTATACCATCCTCTATCCTATCCTATCCTCTTTCCTGTCCTATCCTCTATCCTATCCTATCCTCTATCCTATCCTCTATACCATCCTCTATCCTATCCTATCCTCTATCCGATCCTGTATCCTATCCTATCCTCTATAATATCGTTTACTCTATCATATCCTATCCTCTATCCTATAATATCATCTATCCTATCCTATCCTCTATCCTATCCTCTCCTCTATCCTATCCTATCCTCTATCCTATCCTATCCTCTATCCTATCCTATCCTCTATCCTATCCTCTATCCTATCCTATCCTCTATCCTATCCTATCCTCTATCCTATCCTATCCTCTATCGTATCCTATTCTATCCTCTATCCTATCCTATCCTCTATCCTATCCTATCCTCTATCGTATCCTATTCTATCCTCTATCCTATCCTATCCTCTATCCTATCCTATCCTATCCTCTATCCTATCCTATCCTCTATCCTATCCTATCCTCTATCCTATCCTCTCCTCTATCCTATCCTATCCTCTATCCTATCCTATACTCTATCCTCTATCCTATCCTATCCTCTATCCCATCCTATCCTATCCTCTATCCTATCCTATCCTATCCTCTATTCTATCCTATCCTCTATCCTATACTATCCTCTACCCTATCCTATCCTCTATCCTATTCTATCCTCTATCCGATCCTCTATCCAATCCTATCCTGTATCCTATCCTATCCTCTATCCTACTCTATCCTCTATCCTATCCTATCCTCTATCCTATCC
Organism: Halictus rubicundus; assembly: GCF_050948215.1. NCBI lineage: Eukaryota > Metazoa > Arthropoda > Insecta > Hymenoptera > Halictidae > Halictus > Halictus rubicundus. Next base: position 191,449 of record NW_027488740.1, on the reverse strand, counting down.
TATCCTCTATCCGATCCTCTATCCTATCCTATCCTCTATCCGATCCTCTATCCTATCCTATCCTCTATCCTATCCTATCCTCTATCCTATCCTATCCTTTATCCTATCCTATCCTCTATCCTATCCTATCCTCTATCCTATACTATCCTCTACCTTATCCTATCCTCTATCCTATCCAATTACCTATCCTATCCTCTATCCTATCCTGTCCTCTATCCTATCCTATCCTCTATCCGATCCTCTATCCTATCCTCTATCCTATCCTATCCTCTATCCTATCCTATCCTCCATCCTATCCTATCCTCTATCCCATCCTATCCTATCCTCTATCCTATCCTATCCTATCCTCTATTCTATCCTATCCTCTATCCTATACTATCCTCTACCCTATCCTATCCTCTATCCTATTCTATCCTCTATCCGATCCTCTATCCAATCCTATCCTGTATCCTATCCTATCCTCTATCCTACTCTATCCTCTATCCTATCCTATCCTCTATCCTATCCTATCCTCTATCCGATCCTCTATCCTATCCTATCCTCTATCCGATCCTCTATCCTATCCTATCCTCTATCCTATCCTATCCTCTATCCTATCCTATCCTCCATCCTATCCTATCCTATCCTCCATCCTATCCTATCCTCTATCCCATCCTATCCTATCCTCTATCCTATCCTATCCTATCCTCTATTCTATCCTATCCTCTATCCTATCCTATCCTCTATCCTATCCTATCCTCTATCCTATCCTATCCTCTATCCTATACTATCCTCTACCTTATCCTATCCTCTATCCTATCCAATTACCTATCCTATCCTCTATCCTATCCTGTCCTCTATCCTATCCTATCCTCTATCCGATCCTCTATCCTATCCTCTATCCTATCCTATCCTCTATCCTATCCGATCCTCTATCCTAACCTATCCTCTATCCTATATTATCCTCTATCCCATCCTATCCTCTATCCTTTCCTATCCTCTATCCTATCCTATCCTTTCCTATCCTCTATCCTATCCTATCCTCTATCCTATCCTCTATCCTATCCTATCCTCTATCCTATCCTATTCTCTATCCTATCCTATCATCTATCCTATTCTATCCTCTATCCTATCCTATCCTCTATCCTATCCTATCCTTTATCCTATCCTATCCTCTATCCTATCCTATCCTCTATTATATACTATCCTCTCACTTATCCTATCCTCTAACCTATCCAATTACCTATCCTATCCTCTATCCTATCCTTTCCTCTATCCTATCCTATCCTCTATCGTATCCTCTATCCTATCCTCTATCCTATCCTATCCGATCCTCTATCCTATCCTCTATCCTATACTATCCTCTACCATATCCTATCCTCTATCCTATCCAATTACCTATCCTATCCTCGATCCTATCCTATCCTCCATCCTATCCTATCCTCTATCAGATCCTCTATCCTATACTAGTCTCTACCTTATCCTCTCCCCTATCCTATCCAATTACCTATCCTATCCTCTTTCCTATCCTTTCCTCTATCCTATCCTATCCTCTATCCGATCCTCTATCCTATCCTCTATCCTATCCTATCGTCTATCCTATCCTATCCTTTATCCTATCCTATCCTCTATCCTATCCCATCCTCTATCCTATACTATCCTCTAACTTATCCTATCCTCTATCCTATCCAATTACCTATCCTATCCTCTATCCTATCCTTTCCTCTATCCTATCCTATCCTCTATCCGATCCTCTATCGTATCCTCTATCCTATCCTCTATCCTATCCTATCCGATCCTCTATCCTATCCTCTATCCTATACTATCCTCTACCATATCCTATCTATCCTATCCAATTACCTATCCTATCCTCGATCCTATCCTATCCTCCATCCTATCCTATCCTCTATCAGATCCTCTATCCTATACTAGCCTCTACCTTATCCTCTCCCCTATCCTATCCAATAACCTATCCGATCCTCTATCCTATCCTATCCTCTATCCGATCGTATCCTCTATCAGATCCTCTATCCTATCCTATCATCTATCCTATCCTCTATCGTATCCTATCCTATCCTCTTTCCTATCCTATCCTCTATCCTATCCTTTCCTCTATCCTATCCTATCCTCTATCCGATCCTCTATCGTATCCTCTATCCTATCCTCTATCCTATCCTATCCGATCCTCTATCCTATCCTCTATCCTATACTATCCTCTACCATATCCTATCCTCTATCCTATCCAATTACCTATCCTATCCTCGATCCTATCCTATCCTCCATCCTATCCTATCCTCTATCAGATCCTCTATCCTATACTAGTCTCTACCTTATCCTCTCCCCTATCCTATCCAATTACCTATCCTATCCTCTATCCTATCCTTTCCTCTATCCTATCCTATCCTCTATCCGATCCTCTATCCTATCCTCTATCCTATCCTATCGTCTATCCTATCCTATCCTTTATCCTATCCTATCCTCTATCCTATCCTATCCTCTATCCTATACTATCCTCTAACTTATCCTATCCTCTATCCTATCCAATTACCTATCCTATCCTCTATCCTATCCTTTCCTCTATCCTATCCTATCCTCTATCCGATCCTCTATCGTATCCTCTATCCTATCCTCTATCCTATCCTATCCGATCCTCTATCCTATCCTCTATCCTATACTATCCTCTACCATATCCTATCTATCCTATCCAATTACCTATCCTATCCTCTATCCTATCCTATCCTCTATACCATCCTCTATCCTATCCTATCCTCTATCCGATCCTCTATCCTATCCTATCCTCTATAATATCGTTTACTCTATCATATCCTATCCTCTATCCTATAATATCATCTATCCTATTCTATCCTCTATCCTATCCTATCCTCTATCCTATCCTATCCTCTATCCTATCCTCTCCTCTATCCTATCCTATCCTCTATCCTATCCTATAGTCTATCCTCTATCCTATCCTATCCTCTATCCTATCCTATAGTCTATCCTCTATCCTATCCTACCCTCTTTCCTATCCTATCCTCTATCCTATCCTATCCTATCCTCTATCCTATCCTGTATCCTATCCTGTATCCTATCCTATCCTCTAACCTATCCTATCCTCTATCCTATCCTATCCTCTATCCTATCCTATCCTTTATCATATCCTATCCTCTATCCTATCCTATCCTCTATCCTATACTATCCTCTACCTTATCCTATCCTCTATCCTATCCAATTACCTATCCTATCCTCTATCCTATCCTTTCCTCTATGATATCCTATCCTCTATCCGATCCTCTATCCTATCCTCTATCCTATCCTCTATCCTATCCTATCCTCTATCCTATCCTATCCTCTATCCTATCCTATCCTCTATCCTATCCTATCCTCTATCCCATCCTATCCTCTATCCTTTCCTATCCTCTATACTATCCTATCCTCTATTCTATCCTATCCTCTATCCTATCCTATTCTCTATCCTATCCTATCATCTATCCTATTCTATCCTCTATCCTATCCTATCCTCTATACTATCCTATCCTTTATCCTATCCTATCCTCTATCCTATCCTATAATCTACCCTATACTATCCTCTAACTTATCCTATCCTCTATCCTATCCAATTACCTATCCTATCCTCTATCCTATCCTTTCCTCTATCCTATCCTATCCTCTATCCGATCCTCTACCCTATCCTCTATCCTATCCTCTATCCTATCCTATCCGATCCTCTATCCTATCCTCTATCCTATACTATCCTCTACCTTATCCTATCCTCTATCCTATCCAATTACCTATCCTATCCTCGATCCTATCCTATCCTCCATCCTATCCTATCCTCTATCAGATCCTCTATCCTATACTAGCCTCTACCTTATCCTCTCCCCTATCCTATCCAATTACCTATCCGATCCTCTATCCTATCCTATCCTCTATCCGATCGTATCCTCTATCAGATCCTCTATCCCATCCTATCATCTATCCTATCCTCTATCGTATCCTATCCTATCCTCTTTCCTGTCCTATCCTCTATCCTATCCTATCCTCTATCCTATCCTCTATACCATCCTCTATCCTATCCTATCCTCTTTCCTGTCCTATCCTCTATCCTATCCTATCCTCTATCCTATCCTATCCTCTATCCGATCCTGTATCCTATCCTATCCTCTATAATATCGTTTACTCTATCATATCCTATCCTCTATCCTATAATATCATCTATCCTATCCTATCCTCTATCCTATCCTCTCCTCTATCCTATCCTATCCTCTATCCTATCCTATCGTCTATCCTATCCTCTATCCTATCCTTTCCTATCCTCTATCCTATCCTATCCTATCCTCTATCCTATCCTATCCTGTATCCTATCCTATCCTCTATTCTATCCTATCCTCTATCCTATACTATCCTCTATCCTATCCTATCCTCTATCCTATCCTATCCTCTATCCGATCCTCTATCCAATCCTATCCTCTATCCTATACTATCCTCTACCTTATCCTATCCTCTATCCTATCCAATTACCTATCCTATCCTCTATCCTATCCTTTCCTCTATCCTATCCTATCCTCTATCCGATCCTCTATCCTATCCTCTATCCTATCCTATCCTCTATCCTATCCTATCCTATCCTCTATCCTATCCTATCCGTTATCCTATCCTATCCTCTAATCTATCCTATCCTCTATCCTATCCTATCCTCTATCCTATCCTATCCTCTATCCGATCCTCTATCCTATCCTATCCTCTATCCAATCCTATCCTCTATCCTATCTATCCTCTATCCTATCCTATCCTCTATCCTATCCTATCCTCTATCCTATCCTCTATCCTATCCTATCCTCTATCCTATCCTATCCTCTATCCTATCCTATCCTCTATCGTATCCTATTCTATCCTCTATCCTATCCTATCCTCTATCCTATCCTATCCTATCCTCTATCCTATCCTATCCTCTATCCTATCCTATCCTCTATCCTATCCTATACTCTATCCTCTATCCTATCCTATCCTCTATCCCATCCTATCCTATCCTCTATCCTATCCTATCCTATCCTCTATCCTATCCTATACTCTATCCTATCCTATCCTCTATCCTATCCTATCCTCTATCCTATCCTCTCCTCTATCCTATCCTATCCTCTATCCTATCCTATCCTCTATCCTATCCTATCCTCTATCCTATCCTATACTCTATCCTCTATCCTATCCTATCCTCTATCCCATCCTATCCTATCCTCTATCCTATCCTATCCTATCCTCTATCCTATCCTATACTCTATCCTATCCTATCCTCTATCCTATCCTATCCTCTATCCTATCCTCTCCTCTATCCTATCCTATCCTCTATCCTATCCTATAGTCTATCCTCTATCCTATCCTATCCTCTATCCTATCCTATAGTCTATCCTCTATCCTATCCTACCCTCTTTCCTATCCTATCCTCTATCCTATCCTATCCTATCCTCTATCCTATCCTGTATCCTATCCTGTATCCTATCCTATCCTCTAACCTATCCTATCCTCTATCCTATCCTATCCTCTATCCTATCCTATCCTTTATCATATCCTATCCTCTATCCTATCCTATCCTCTATCCTATACTATCCTCTACCTTATCCTATCCTCTATCCTATCCAATTACCTATCCTATCCTCTATCCTATCCTTTCCTCTATGATATCCTATCCTCTATCCGATCCTCTATCCTATCCTCTATCCTATCCTCTATCCTATCCTATCCTCTATCCTATCCTATCCTCTATCCTATCCTATCCTCTATCCTATCCTATCCTCTATCCCATCCTATCCTCTATCCTTTCCTATCCTCTATACTATCCTATCCTCTATTCTATCCTATCCTCTATCCTATCCTATTCTCTATCCTATCCTATCATCTATCCTATTCTATCCTCTATCCTATCCTATCCTCTATACTATCCTATCCTTTATCCTATCCTATCCTCTATCCTATCCTATAATCTACCCTATACTATCCTCTAACTTATCCTATCCTCTATCCTATCCAATTACCTATCCTATCCTCTATCCTATCCTTTCCTCTATCCTATCCTATCCTCTATCCGATCCTCTACCCTATCCTCTATCCTATCCTCTATCCTATCCTATCCGATCCTCTATCCTATCCTCTATCCTATACTATCCTCTACCTTATCCTATCCTCTATCCTATCCAATTACCTATCCTATCCTCGATCCTATCCTATCCTCCATCCTATCCTATCCTCTATCAGATCCTCTATCCTATACTAGCCTCTACCTTATCCTCTCCCCTATCCTATCCAATTACCTATCCGATCCTCTATCCTATCCTATCCTCTATCCGATCGTATCCTCTATCAGATCCTCTATCCCATCCTATCATCTATCCTATCCTCTATCGTATCCTATCCTATCCTCTTTCCTGTCCTATCCTCTATCCTATCCTATCCTCTATCCTATCCTCTATACCATCCTCTATCCTATCCTATCCTCTTTCCTGTCCTATCCTCTATCCTATCCTATCCTCTATCCTATCCTATCCTCTATCCGATCCTGTATCCTATCCTATCCTCTATAATATCGTTTACTCTATCATATCCTATCCTCTATCCTATAATATCATCTATCCTATCCTATCCTCTATCCTATCCTCTCCTCTATCCTATCCTATCCTCTATCCTATCCTATCGTCTATCCTATCCTCTATCCTATCCTTTCCTATCCTCTATCCTATCCTATCCTATCCTCTATCCTATCCTATCCTGTATCCTATCCTATCCTCTATTCTATCCTATCCTCTATCCTATACTATCCTCTATCCTATCCTATCCTCTATCCTATCCTATCCTCTATCCGATCCTCTATCCAATCCTATCCTTTATCCTATCCTATCCTCTATCCTACTCTATCCTCTATCCTATCCTATCCTCTATCCTATCCTATCCTCTGTCCGACCCTCTATCCTATCCTATCCTCTATCCTATCCTATCCTTTATCCTATCCTATCCTCTATCCTATCCTATCCTCTATCCTATACTATCCTCTACCTTATCCTATCCTCTATCCTATCCAATTACCTATCCTATCCTCTATCCTATCCTTTCCTCTATCCTATCCTATCCTCTATCCGATCCTCTATCCTATCCTCTATCCTATCCTATCCTCTATCCTATCCTATCCTATCCTCTATCCTATCCTATCCGTTATCCTATCCTATCCTCTAATCTATCCTATCCTCTATCCTATCCTATCCTCTATCCTATCCTATCCTCTATCCGATCCTCTATCCTATCCTATCCTCTATCCAATCCTATCCTCTATCCTATCTATCCTCTATCCTATCCTATCCTCTATCCTATCCTATCCTCTATCCTATCCTCTATCCTATCCTATCCTCTATCCTATCCTATCCTCTATCCTATCCTATCCTCTATCGTATCCTATTCTATCCTCTATCCTATCCTATCCTCTATCCTATCCTATCCTATCCTCTATCCTATCCTATCCTCTATCCTATCCTATCCTCTATCCTATCCTATACTCTATCCTCTATCCTATCCTATCCTCTATCCCATCCTATCCTATCCTCTATCCTATCCTATCCTATCCTCTATCCTATCCTATACTCTATCCTATCCTATCCTCTATCCTATCCTATCCTCTATCCTATCCTCTCCTCTATCCTATCCTATCCTCTATCCTATCCTATCCTCTATCCTATACTATCCTCTACCTTATCCTATCCTCTATCCTATCCAATTACCTATCCTATCCTCTATCCTATCCTTTCATCTATCCTATCCTATCCTCTATCCGATCCTCTACCCTATCCTCTATCCTATCCTCTATCCTATCCTATGCGATCCTCTATCCTATCCTCTATCCTATACTATCCTCTACCTTATCCTATCCTCTATCCTATCCAATTACCTATCCTATCCTCTATCCTATCCTTTCATCTATCCTATCCTATCCTCTATCCGATCCTCTACCCTATCCTCTATCCTATCCTCTATCCTATCCTATCCGATCCTCTATCCTATCCTCTATCCTATACTATCCTCTACCTTATCCTATCCTCTATCCTATCCAATTACCTATCCTATCCCCGATCCTATCCTATCCTCCATCCTATCCTATCCTCTATCAGATCCTCTATCCTATACTAGCCTCTACCTTATCCTCTCCCCTATCCTATCCAATTAACTATCCGATCCTCTATCCTATCCTATCCTCTATCCGATCGTATCCTCTATCAGATCCTCTATCCTATCCTATCATCTATCCTATCCTCTATCGTATCCTATCCTATCCTCTTTCCTGTCCTATCCTCTATCCTATCCTATCCTCTATCCTATCCTCTATACCATCCTCTATCCTATCCTATCCTCTTTCCTGTCCTATCCTCTATCCTATCCTATCCTCTATCCTATCCTCTATACCATCCTCTATCCTATCCTATCCTCTATCCGATCCTGTATCCTATCCTATCCTCTATAATATCGTTTACTCTACCATATCCTATCCTCTATCCTATAATATCATCTATCCTATCCTATCCTCTATCCTATCCTCTCCTCTATCCTATCCTATCCTCTATCCTATCCTATAATCTATCCTCTATCCTACCCTACCCTCTTTCCTATCCTATCATCTATCCTATCCTATCTTCTATCCTATCGTTTCCTCTATCCTATCCTATCCTCTATCCTATCCTATCCTCTATCCGATCCTCTGTCCTATCCTATCCTCTATCCTATCCTCTATCCTATCCTATCCTATCCTATATCCTATCCTATCCTATCCTCTATCCTATCCTATCCTATCCTCTATCCTATCCTATCCTCTATCCTATCCTATCCTCTATCCTATCCTATCCTCTATCCTATCCTATCCTCTATCCCATCCTATCCTCTATCCTTTCCTATCCTCTATACTATCCTATCCTCTATTCTATCCTATCCTCTATCCTATCCTATTCTCTATCCTATCCTATCATCTATCCTATTCTATCCTGTATCCTATCCTATCCTCTATACTATCCTATCCTTTATCCTATCCTATCCTCTATCCTATCCTATAATCTACCCTATACTATCCTCTAACTTATCCTATCCTCTATCCTATCCAATTACCTATCCTATCCTCTATCCTATCCTTTCCTCTATCCTATCCTATCCTCTATCCGATCCTCTACCCTATCCTCTATCCTATCCTCTATCCTATCCTATCCGATCCTCTATCCTATCCTCTATCCTATACTATCCTCTACCTTATCCTATCCTCTATCCTATCCAATTACCTATCCTATCCTCGATCCTATCCTATCCTCCATCCTATCCTATCCTCTATCAGATCCTCTATCCTATACTAGCCTCTACCTTATCCTCTCCCCTATCCTATCCAATTACCTATCCGATCCTCTATCCTATCCTATCCTCTATCCGATCGTATCCTCTATCAGATCCTCTATCCCATCCTATCATCTATCCTATCCTCTATCGTATCCTATCCTATCCTCTTTCCTGTCCTATCCTCTATCCTATCCTATCCTCTATCCTATCCTCTATACCATCCTCTATCCTATCCTATCCTCTTTCCTGTCCTATCCTCTATCCTATCCTATCCTCTATCCTATCCTATCCTCTATCCGATCCTGTATCCTATCCTATCCTCTATAATATCGTTTACTCTATCATATCCTATCCTCTATCCTATAATATCATCTATCCTATCCTATCCTCTATCCTATCCTCTCCTCTATCCTATCCTATCCTCTATCCTATCCTATCGTCTATCCTATCCTCTATCCTATCCTTTCCTATCCTCTATCCTATCCTATCCTATCCTCTATCCTATCCTATCCTGTATCCTATCCTATCCTCTATTCTATCCTATCCTCTATCCTATACTATCCTCTATCCTATCCTATCCTCTATCCTATCCTATCCTCTATCCGATCCTCTATCCAATCCTATCCTTTATCCTATCCTATCCTCTATCCTACTCTATCCTCTATCCTATCCTATCCTCTATCCTATCCTATCCTCTGTCCGACCCTCTATCCTATCCTATCCTCTATCCTATCCTATCCTTTATCCTATCCTATCCTCTATCCTATCCTATCCTCTATCCTATACTATCCTCTACCTTATCCTATCCTCTATCCTATCCAATTACCTATCCTATCCTCTATCCTATCCTTTCCTCTATCCTATCCTATCCTCTATCCGATCCTCTATCCTATCCTCTATCCTATCCTATCCTCTATCCTATCCTATCCTATCCTCTATCCTATCCTATCCGTTATCCTATCCTATCCTCTAATCTATCCTATCCTCTATCCTATCCTATCCTCTATCCTATCCTATCCTCTATCCGATCCTCTATCCTATCCTATCCTCTATCCAATCCTATCCTCTATCCTATCTATCCTCTATCCTATCCTATCCTCTATCCTATCCTATCCTCTATCCTATCCTCTATCCTATCCTATCCTCTATCCTATCCTATCCTCTATCCTATCCTATCCTCTATCGTATCCTATTCTATCCTCTATCCTATCCTATCCTCTATCCTATCCTATCCTATCCTCTATCCTATCCTATCCTCTATCCTATCCTATCCTCTATCCTATCCTATACTCTATCCTCTATCCTATCCTATCCTCTATCCCATCCTATCCTATCCTCTATCCTATCCTATCCTATCCTCTATCCTATCCTATACTCTATCCTATCCTATCCTCTATCCTATCCTATCCTCTATCCTATCCTCTCCTCTATCCTATCCTATCCTCTATCCTATCCTATCCTCTATCCTATACTATCCTCTACCTTATCCTATCCTCTATCCTATCCAATTACCTATCCTATCCTCTATCCTATCCTTTCATCTATCCTATCCTATCCTCTATCCGATCCTCTACCCTATCCTCTATCCTATCCTCTATCCTATCCTATGCGATCCTCTATCCTATCCTCTATCCTATACTATCCTCTACCTTATCCTATCCTCTATCCTATCCAATTACCTATCCTATCCTCTATCCTATCCTTTCATCTATCCTATCCTATCCTCTATCCGATCCTCTACCCTATCCTCTATCCTATCCTCTATCCTATCCTATCCGATCCTCTATCCTATCCTCTATCCTATACTATCCTCTACCTTATCCTATCCTCTATCCTATCCAATTACCTATCCTATCCCCGATCCTATCCTATCCTCCATCCTATCCTATCCTCTATCAGATCCTCTATCCTATACTAGCCTCTACCTTATCCTCTCCCCTATCCTATCCAATTAACTATCCGATCCTCTATCCTATCCTATCCTCTATCCGATCGTATCCTCTATCAGATCCTCTATCCTATCCTATCATCTATCCTATCCTCTATCGTATCCTATCCTATCCTCTTTCCTGTCCTATCCTCTATCCTATCCTATCCTCTATCCTATCCTCTATACCATCCTCTATCCTATCCTATCCTCTTTCCTGTCCTATCCTCTATCCTATCCTATCCTCTATCCTATCCTCTATACCATCCTCTATCCTATCCTATCCTCTATCCGATCCTGTATCCTATCCTATCCTCTATAATATCGTTTACTCTATCATATCCTATCCTCTATCCTATAATATCATCTATCCTATCCTATCCTCTATCCTATCCTCTCCTCTATCCTATCCTATCCTCTATCCTATCCTATAATCTATCCTCTATCCTACCCTACCCTCTTTCCTATCCTATCATCTATCCTATCCTATCTTCTATCCTATCGTTTCCTCTATCCTATCCTATCCTCTATCCTATCCTATCCTCTATCCGATCCTCTGTCCTATCCTATCCTCTATCCTATCCTCTATCCTATCCTATCCTATCCTATATCCTATCCTATCCTATCCTCTATCCTATCCTATCCTATCCTCTATCCTATCCTATCCTTTATCCTATCCTATCCTCTATTTTATCCTATCCTCTATCCTATACTATCCTCTATCCTATCCTATCCTATCCTCTATACTATCCTATCCTATCCTCTATCATATCCTATCCTCTATCCTATCCCATCCTCTATCCTATCCTATCCTCTATCCTATCCTATCCTCTATCCTATCCTATCCTCTATCCGATCCTCTATCCTATCCTATCCTCTATCCGATCCTCTATCCTATCCTATCCTCTATCCTATCCTATCCTCTATCCTATCCTATCCTTTATCCTATCCTATCCTCTATCCTATCCTATCCTCTATCCTATACTATCCTCTACCTTATCCTATCCTCTATCCTATCCTTTCCTCTATCCTATCCTATCCTCTATCCGATCCTCTACCCTATCCTCTATCCTATCCTATCCTCTATCCTATACTATCCTATCCTCTACCTTATCCTATACTCTATCCTATCCAATTACCTATCCTATCCTCTATCCTATCCTATCCTCTATCCTATCCTCTATCCTCTCCTATCCTCTATCCTATCCTATCCTCTATCCTATCCTATCCTCTATCCTATCCTATCCTCTATCCCATCCTATCCTCTATCCTTTCCTATCCTCTATCCTATCCTATCCTCTATCCTATCCTTTCCTCTATCCTATCCTATCCTCTATCCTATCCTCTATCCTATCCTCTATCCTCTCCTATCCTCTATCCTATCCTATCCTCTATCCTATCCTATCCTCTATCCTATCCTATCCTTTATCCTATCCTATCCTCTATCCTATCCTATCCTCTATCCTATACTATCCTCTACCTTATCCTATCCTCTATCCTATCCAATTACCTATCCTATCCTCTATCCTATCCTTTCCTCTATCCTATCCTATCCTCTATCCGATCCTCTATCCTATCCTCTATCCTATCCTATCCTCTATCCTATCCTATCCTATCCTCTATCCTATCCTATCCGTTATCCTATCCTATCCTCTAATCTATCCTATCCTCTATCCTATCCTATCCTCTATCCTATCCTATCCTCTATCCGATCCTCTATCCTATCCTATCCTCTATCCAATCCTATCCTCTATCCTATCTATCCTCTATCCTATCCTATCCTCTATCCTATCCTATCCTCTATCCTATCCTCTATCCTATCCTATCCTCTATCCTATCCTATCCTCTATCCTATCCTATCCTCTATCGTATCCTATTCTATCCTCTATCCTATCCTATCCTCTATCCTATCCTATCCTATCCTCTATCCTATCCTATCCTCTATCCTATCCTATCCTCTATCCTATCCTATACTCTATCCTCTATCCTATCCTATCCTCTATCCCATCCTATCCTATCCTCTATCCTATCCTATCCTATCCTCTATCCTATCCTATACTCTATCCTATCCTATCCTCTATCCTATCCTATCCTCTATCCTATCCTCTCCTCTATCCTATCCTATCCTCTATCCTATCCTATCCTCTATCCTATACTATCCTCTACCTTATCCTATCCTCTATCCTATCCAATTACCTATCCTATCCTCTATCCTATCCTTTCATCTATCCTATCCTATCCTCTATCCGATCCTCTACCCTATCCTCTATCCTATCCTCTATCCTATCCTATGCGATCCTCTATCCTATCCTCTATCCTATACTATCCTCTACCTTATCCTATCCTCTATCCTATCCAATTACCTATCCTATCCTCTATCCTATCCTTTCATCTATCCTATCCTATCCTCTATCCGATCCTCTACCCTATCCTCTATCCTATCCTCTATCCTATCCTATCCGATCCTCTATCCTATCCTCTATCCTATACTATCCTCTACCTTATCCTATCCTCTATCCTATCCAATTACCTATCCTATCCCCGATCCTATCCTATCCTCCATCCTATCCTATCCTCTATCAGATCCTCTATCCTATACTAGCCTCTACCTTATCCTCTCCCCTATCCTATCCAATTAACTATCCGATCCTCTATCCTATCCTATCCTCTATCCGATCGTATCCTCTATCAGATCCTCTATCCTATCCTATCATCTATCCTATCCTCTATCGTATCCTATCCTATCCTCTTTCCTGTCCTATCCTCTATCCTATCCTATCCTCTATCCTATCCTCTATACCATCCTCTATCCTATCCTATCCTCTTTCCTGTCCTATCCTCTATCCTATCCTATCCTCTATCCTATCCTCTATACCATCCTCTATCCTATCCTATCCTCTATCCGATCCTGTATCCTATCCTATCCTCTATAATATCGTTTACTCTATCATATCCTATCCTCTATCCTATAATATCATCTATCCTATCCTATCCTCTATCCTATCCTCTCCTCTATCCTATCCTATCCTCTATCCTATCCTATAATCTATCCTCTATCCTACCCTACCCTCTTTCCTATCCTATCATCTATCCTATCCTATCTTCTATCCTATCGTTTCCTCTATCCTATCCTATCCTCTATCCTATCCTATCCTCTATCCGATCCTCTGTCCTATCCTATCCTCTATCCTATCCTCTATCCTATCCTATCCTATCCTATATCCTATCCTATCCTATCCTCTATCCTATCCTATCCTATCCTCTATCCTATCCTATCCTTTATCCTATCCTATCCTCTATTTTATCCTATCCTCTATCCTATACTATCCTCTATCCTATCCTATCCTATCCTCTATCCTATCCTATCCTATCCTCTATCATATCCTATCCTCTATCCTATCCCATCCTCTATCCTATCCTATCCTCTATCCTATCCTATCCTCTATCCTATCCTATCCTCTATCCGATCCTCTATCCTATCCTATCCTCTATCCGATCCTCTATCCTATCCTATCCTCTATCCTATCCTATCCTCTATCCTATCCTATCCTTTATCCTATCCTATCCTCTATCCTATCCTATCCTCTATCCTATACTATCCTCTACCTTATCCTATCCTCTATCCTATCCTTTCCTCTATCCTATCCTATCCTCTATCCGATCCTCTACCCTATCCTCTATCCTATCCTATCCTCTATCCTATACTATCCTATCCTCTACCTTATCCTATACTCTATCCTATCCAATTACCTATCCTATCCTCTATCCTATCCTATCCTCTATCCTATCCTCTATCCTCTCCTATCCTCTATCCTATCCTATCCTCTATCCTATCCTATCCTCTATCCTATCCTATCCTCTATCCCATCCTATCCTCTATCCTTTCCTATCCTCTATCCTATCCTATCCTCTATCCTATCCTTTCCTCTATCCTATCCTATCCTCTATCCTATCCTCTATCCTATCCTCTATCCTCTCCTATCCTCTATCCTATCCTATCCTCTATCCTATCCTATCCTCTATCCTATCCTATCCTCTATCCCATCCTATCCTCTATCCTTTCCTATCCTCTATCCTATCCTATCCTCTAACTTATCCTATCCTCTATCCTATCCAATTACCTATCCTATCCTCTATCCTATCCTTTCCTCTATCCTATCCTATCCTCTATCCGATCCTCTATCCTGTCCTCTATCCTATCCTATCCTCTATCCTATCCTCTATCCTATCCTATCCTCTATCCTATCCTATCCTCTATCCAGACTATCCTCTATCCTATCCTATCCTCTATCCCATCCTATCCTCTATCCTGTCCTATCTTCTATCCTATCCTATCCTCTATCCTATCCTCTATCCTATCCTATCCTCTATCCCATCCTATCCTCTATCCTGTCCTATCTTCTATCCTATCCTATCCTCTATCCTATCTTCTATCCTATCCTATCCTCTATCCTATCCTCTATCCTATCCTATCCTTTATCCTATCCTATCCTCTATTCTATCCTATCCTCTATCCTATACTATCCTCTATCGTATCCTCTATCCTATCCTCTATCCTACTCTATCCTCTATCCTATCCTATCCTCTATCCGATCCTCTACCCTATCCTCTATCCTATCCTATCCTCTATCCTATCCTATCCTATCCTCTACCTTATCCTATACTCTATCCTATCCAATTACCTATCCTATCCTCTATCCTATCCTATCCTCTATCCTATCCTCTATCCTATCCTCTATCCTCTCCTATCCTCTATCCTATCCTATCCTCTATCCTATCCTATCCTCTATCCTATCCTATCCTCTATCCTATCCTATCCTCTATCCCATCCTATCCTCTATCCTTTCCTATCCTCTATCCTATCCTATCCTCTAACTTATCCTATCCTCTATCCTATCCAATTACCTATCCTATCCTCTATCCTATCCTTTCCTCTATCCTATCCTATCCTCTATCCGATCCTCTATCCTGTCCTCTATCCTATCCTATCCTCTATCCTATCCTCTATCCTATCCTATCCTCTATCCTATCCTATCCTCTATCCAGCCTATCCTCTATCCTATCCTATCCTGTATCCCATCCTATCCTCTATCCTGTCCTATCTTCTATCCTATCCTATCCTCTATCCTATCTTCTATCCTATCCTATCCTCTATCCTATCCTCTATCCTATCCTATCCTTTATCCTATCCTATCCTCTATTCTATCCTATCCTCTATCCTATACTATCCTCTATCGTATCCTCTATCCTATCCTCTATCCTACTCTATCCTCTATCCTATCCTATCCTCTAACCTATCCTATCCTCTATCCTATCCTATCCTCTATCCTATCCAATCCTCTATTCTATCCTATCCTCTATCCTATACTATCCTCTATCCTATCCTATCCTCTATCCTATCCTATCCTCTATCCGATCCTCTATCCAATCCTATCCTCTATCCTTTCCTATCCTCTATTCTATCCTATCCTATCCTCTATCCTATCCTATCCTCTATCCCATCCTATCCTCTATCCTTTCCTATCCTCTATCCTATCCTATCCTCTATCCTATCCTTTCCTCTATCCTATCCTATCCTCTATCCGATCCTCTATCGTATCCTCTATCCTATCCTCTATCCTATCCTATCCTCTATCCTATCCTATCCTCTATCCTATCCTATCCTATCCTCTACCTTATCCTATACTCTATCCTATCCAATTACCTATCCTATCCTCTATCCCATCCTATCCTCTATCCTATCCTCTATCCTATCCTCTATCCTCTCCTATCCTCTATCCTATCCTATCCTCTATCCTATCCTATCCTCTATCCCATCCTATCCTCTATCCTTTCCTATCCTCTATCCTATCCTATCCTCTAACTTATCCTATCCTCTATCCTATCCAATTACCTATCCTATCCTCTATCCTATCCTTTCCTCTATCCTATCCTATCCTCTATCCGATCCTCTATCGTATCCTCTATCCTATCCTCTATCCTATCCTATTCTCTATCCTATCCTATCATCTGTCCTATTCTATCCTCTGTCCTATCCTATAATCTATCCTCTATCCTATCCTACCCTCTTTCCTATCCTATCATCTATCCTATCCTATCTTCTATCCTATCGTTTCCTCTATCCTATCCTATCCTCTATCCTATCCTATCCTCTATCCGATCCTCTGTCCTATCCTATCCTCTATCCTATCCTCTATCCTATCCTATCCTATCCTATATCCTATCCTATCCTATCCTCTATCCTATCCTATCCTATCCTCTATCCTATCCTATCCTTTATCCTATCCTATCCTCTATTCTATCCTATCATCTATCCTATACTATCCTCTATCGTATCCTCTATCCTATCCTCTATCCTACTCTATCCTCTATCCTATCCTATCCTCTATCCTATCCTATCCTCTATCCTATCCTATCCTCTATCGTATCCTCTATCCTATCCTCTATCCTATCCTATTCTCTATGCTATCCTATCCTCTAACCTATCCTATCCTCTATCCTATCCTATCCTCTATCCTATCCGATCCTCTATCCAATCCTATCCTTTATCCTATCCTATCCTCTATCCTACTCTATCCTCTATCCTATCCTATCCTCTATCCTATCCTATCCTCTATCCTATCCTATCCTCTGTCCGACCCTCTATCCTATCCTATCCTCTATCCTATCCTATCCTTTATCCTATCGTATCCTCTATCCTATCCTATCCTCTATCCTATACTATCCTCTACCTTATCCTATCCTCTATCCTATCCAATTACCTATCCTATCCTCTATCCTATCCTTTCCTCTATCCTATCCTATCCTCTATCCGATCCTCTATCCTATCCTCTATCCTATCCTATCCTCTATCCTATCCTATCCTCTATCCTATCCTCTATCCTATCCTCTATCCTATCCTCTATCCTATCCTCTATCCTATCCTCTATCCTATCCTATCCTCTATCGTATCCTATTCTATCCTCTATCCTATCCTATCCTCTATCCTATCCTATCCTATCCTCTATCCTATCCTATCCTCTATCCTATCCTATCCTCTATCCTATCCTCTCCTCTATCCTATCCTATCCTCTATCCTATCCTATACTCTATCCTCTATCCTATCCTATCCTCTATCCTATCCTATCCTATCCTCTATCCTATCCTATCCTATCCTCTATCCTATCCTATCCTCTATCCTATCCTATCCTCTATCCTATCCTATCCTCTATCCTATCCTATCCTCTATCGTATCCTATCCTATCCTCTATCATATCCTATCCTCTATCCTAAACGCGCCTCAATCCTATTCTATCCTCTATCCTATCCTATCCTCTATCCTATCCTATCCTCTATCCTATCCTATCCTCTATCCTATCCTCTATCCTATCCTATCCTATCCTCTATCCTATCCTATCCTATCCTCTATCCTATCCTATCCTTTATCCTATCCTATCCTCTATTCTATCCTATTCTCTATCCTACACTATCCTCCATCCTATCCTATCCTCTATCCTATCCTATCCTCTATCCTATCCTCTATACCATCCTCTATCCTATCCTATCCTCTATCCGATCCTCTATCCTATCCTATCCTCTAGAATATCGTTTACTCTATCATATCCTATCCTCTATCCTATAATATCATCTATCCTATTCTATCCTCTATACTATCCTATCCTCTATCCTATCCTATCCTCTATCCTATCCTCTCCTTTATCCTATCCTATCCTCTACTCTATCCTATCCTCTATCCTATACTATCCTCTATCCTATCCTATCCTCTATCCTATTCTATCCTCTATCCTATCCTATCCTCTATCCTATCCTATCCTCTATCCTATCCTCTATCCTATCCCATCCTCTATCCTATCCTATCCTCTATCCTATCCTATCCTCTATCCTATCCTCTATCCTATCCTATCCTCTATCCTATCCTATCCTCTATCCTATCCTCTCCTCTATCCTATCCTATCCTCTATCCTATCCTAACCTCTATCCTATCCTCTATCCTATCCTCTATCCTATCCCATCCTCTATCCTATCCTATCCTCTATCCTATCCTATCCTCTATCCTATCCTATCCTCTATCCGATCCTCTATCCAATCCTATCCTTTATCCTATCCTATCCTCTATCCTACTCTATCCTCTATCCTATCCTATCCTCTATACTATCCTATCCTCTGTCCGATCCTCTATCCTATCCTATCCTCTATCCTATACTATCCTCTATCCTATCCTATCCTCTATCCGATCCTCTATCCAATCCTATCCTTTATCCTATCCTATCCTCTATCCTACTCTATCCTCTATCCTATCCTATCCTCTATCCTATCCTATCCTCTGTCCGATCCTCTATCCTATCCTATCCTCTATCCTATCCTATCCTTTATCCTATCCTATCCACTATCCTATCCTATCCTCTATCCTATCCTATCCTCTATCCTATCCTATCCTCTATCCGATCCTCTGTCCTATCCTATCCTCTATCCTATCCTCTATCCTATCCTCTATCCTATCCTATCCTATCCTATATCCTATCCTATCCTATCCTCTATCCTATCCTATCCTATCCTCTATCCTATCCTATCCTTTATCCTATCCTATCCTCTATTTTATCCTATCCTCTATCCTATACTATCCTCTATCCTATCCTATCCTATCCTCTATCCTATCCTATCCTATCCTCTATCATATCCTATCCTCTATCCTATCCCATCCTCTATCCTATCCTATCCTCTATCCTATCCTATCCTCTATCCTATCCTATCCTCTATCCGATCCTCTATCCTATCCTATCCTCTATCCGATCCTCTATCCTATCCTATCCTCTATCCTATCCTATCCTCTATCCTACCCTATCCTTTATCCTATCCTATCCTCTATCCTATCCTATCCTCTATCCTATACTATCCTCTACCTTATCCTATCATCTATCCTATCCAATTACCTATCCTATCCTCTATCCTATCCTTTCCTCTATCCTATCCTATCCTCTATCCGATCCTCTACCCTATCCTCTATCCTATCCTATCCTCTATCCTATCCTATCCTATCCTCTACCTTATCCTATACTCTATCCTATCCAATTACCTATCCTATCCTCTATCCTATCCTATCCTCTATCCTATCCTCTATCCTATCCTCTATCCTCTCCTATCCTCTATCCTATCCTATCCTCTATCCTATCCTATCCTCTATCCTATCCTATCCTCTATCCCATCCTATCCTCTATCCTTTCCTATCCTCTATCCTATCCTATCCTCTATCCTATCCTTTCCTCTATCCTATCCTATCCTCTATCCGATCCTCTATCGTATCCTCTATCCTATCCTCTATCCTATCCTATCCTCTATCCTATCCTATCCTCTATCCTATCCTATCCTCTATCCTATCCTATCCTATCCTCTACCTTATCCTATACTCTATCCTATCCAATTACCTATCCTATCCTCTATCCTATCCTATCCTCTATCCTATCCTCTATCCTATCCTCTATCCTCTCCTATCCTCTATCCTATCCTATCCTCTATCCTATCCTATCCTCTATCCTATCCTATCCTCTATCCCATCCTATCCTCTATCCTTTCCTATCCTCTATCCTATCCTATCCTCTATCCTATCCTTTCCTCTATCCTATCCTATCCTCTATCCGATCCTCTATCGTATCCTCTATCCTATCCTCTATCCTATCCTATCCTCTATCCTATCCTATCCTCTATCCTATCCTATCCTCTATCCTATCCTATCCTATCCTCTACCTTATCCTATACTCTATCCTATCCAATTACCTATCCTATCCTCTATCCTATCCTATCCTCTATCCTATCCTCTATCCTATCCTCTATCCTCTCCTATCCTCTATCCTATCCTATCCTCTATCCTATCCTATCCTCTATCCTATCCTATCCTCTATCCCATCCTATCCTCTATCCTTTCCTATCCTCTATCCTATCCTATCCTCTAACTTATCCTATCCTCTATCCTATCCAATTACCTATCCTATCCTCTATCCTATCCTTTCCTCTATCCTATCCTATCCTCTATCCGATCCTCTATCCTGTCCTCTATCCTATCCTATCCTCTATCCTATCCTCTATCCTATCCTATCCTCTATCCTATCCTATCCTCTATCCAGCCTATCCTCTATCCTATCCTATCCTGTATCCCATCCTATCCTCTATCCTGTCCTATCTTCTATCCTATCCTATCCTCTATCCTATCCTCTATCCTATCCTATCCTCTATCCTATCCTGTTCTCTATCCTATCCTATCATCTATCCTATTCTATCCTCTATCCTATCCTATCCTCTATCCTATCCTATCCTTTATCCTATCCTATCCTCTATCCTATCCTATCCTCTATCCTATACTATCCTCTAACTTATCCTATCCTCTATCCTATCCAATTACCTATCCTATCCTCTATCCTATTCTTTCCTCTATCCTATCCTCTCCTTTATCCTATCCTATCCTCTACTCTATCCTATCCTCTATCCTATACTATCCTCTATCCTATCCTATCCTCTATCCTATTCTATCCTCTATCCTATCCTATCCTCTATCCTATCCTATCCTCTATCCGATCCTCTATCCTATCCTATCATCTATCATATCCTATCCTCTATCCTATCCCATCCTCTATCCTATCCTATCCTCTATCCTATCCTATCCTCTATCCTATCCTCTATCCTATCCTATCCTCTATCCTATCCTATCCTCTATCCTATCCTCTCCTCTATCCTATCCTATCCTCTATCCTATCCTAACCTCTATCCTATCCTCTATCCTATCCTATCCTATCCTCTATCCTATCCTATCCTATCCTCTATCATATCCTATCCTCTATCCTATCCCATCCTCTATCCTATCCTATCCTCTATCCTATCCTATCCTCTATCCTATCCTATCCTCTATCCGATCCTCTATCCAATCCTATCCTTTATCCTATCCTATCCTCTATCCTACTCTATCCTCTATCCTATCCTATCCTCTATACTATCCTATCCTCTGTCCGATCCTCTATCCTATCCTATCCTCTATCCTATACTATCCTCTATCCTATCCTATCCTCTATCCGATCCTCTATCCAATCCTATCCTTTATCCTATCCTATCCTCTATCCTACTCTATCCTCTATCCTATCCTATCCTCTATCCTATCCTATCCTCTGTCCGATCCTCTATCCTATCCTATCCTCTATCCTATCCTATCGCTTTATCCTTTTATCCTATTTCCTATCCTATCCACTATCCTATCCTATCCTCTATCCTATCCTATCCTCTATCCTATCCTATCCTCTATCCGATCCTCTGTCCTATCCTATCCTCTATCCTATCCTCTATCCTATCCTCTATCCTATCCTATCCTATCCTATATCCTATCCTATCCTATCCTCTATCCTATCCTATCCTATCCTCTATCCTATCCTATCCTTTATCCTATCCTATCCTCTATTTTATCCTATCCTCTATCCTATACTATCCTCTATCCTATCCTATCCTATCCTCTATCCTATCCTATCCTATCCTCTATCATATCCTATCCTCTATCCTATCCCATCCTCTATCCTATCCTATCCTCTATCCTATCCTATCCTCTATCCTATCCTATCCTCTATCCGATCCTCTATCCTATCCTATCCTCTATCCGATCCTCTATCCTATCCTATCCTCTATCCTATCCTATCCTCTATCCTACCCTATCCTTTATCCTATCCTATCCTCTATCCTATCCTATCCTCTATCCTATACTATCCTCTACCTTATCCTATCCTCTATCCTATCCAATTACCTATCCTATCCTCTATCCTATCCTTTCCTCTATCCTATCCTATCCTCTATCCGATCCTCTACCCTATCCTCTATCCTATCCTATCCTCTATCCTATCCTATCCTATCCTCTACCTTATCCTATACTCTATCCTATCCAATTACCTATCCTATCCTCTATCCTATCCTATCCTCTATCCTATCCTCTATCCTATCCTCTATCCTCTCCTATCCTCTATCCTATCCTATCCTCTATCCTATCCTATCCTCTATCCTATCCTATCCTCTATCCCATCCTATCCTCTATCCTTTCCTATCCTCTATCCTATCCTATCCTCTATCCTATCCTTTCCTCTATCCTATCCTATCCTCTATCCGATCCTCTATCGTATCCTCTATCCTATCTTCTATCCTATCCTATCCTCTATCCTATCCTCTATCCTATCCTATCCTCTATCCTATCCTGTTCTCTATCCTATCCTATCATCTATCCTATTCTATCCTCTATCCTATCCTATCCTCTATCCTATCCTATCCTTTATCCTATCCTATCCTCTATCCTATCCTATCCTCTATCCTATACTATCCTCTAACTTATCCTATCCTCTATCCTCTCCTATCCTCTATCCTATCCTATCCTCTATCCTATCCTATCCTCTATCCTATCCTATCCTCTATCCCATCCTATCCTCTATCCTTTCCTATCCTCTATCCTATCCTATCCTCTATCCTATCCTTTCCTCTATCCTATCCTATCCTCTATCCGATCCTCTATCGTATCCTCTATCCTATCCTCTATCCTATCCTATCCTCTATCCTATCCTATCCTCTATCCTATCCTATCCTCTATCCTATCCTATCCTATCCTCTACCTTATCCTATACTCTATCCTATCCAATTACCTATCCTATCCTCTATCCTATCCTATCCTCTATCCTATCCTATCCTCTATCCTATCCTCTATCCTATCCTCTATCCTCTCCTATCCTCTATCCTATCCTATCCTCTATCCTATCCTATCCTCTATCCTATCCTTTCCTCTATCCTATCCTATCCTCTATCCGATCCTCTATCGTATCCTCTATCCTATCCTCTATCCTATCCTATCCTCTATCCTATCCTATCCTCTATCCTATCCTATCCTCTATCCTATCCTATCCTATCCTCTACCTTATCCTATACTCTATCCTATCCAATTACCTATCCTATCCTCTATCCTATCCTATCCTCTATCCTATCCTCTATCCTATCCTCTATCCTCTCCTATCCTCTATCCTATCCTATCCTCTATCCTATCCTATCCTCTATCCTATCCTATCCTCTATCCCATCCTATCCTCTATCCTTTCCTATCCTCTATCCTATCCTATCCTCTATCCTATCCTTTCCTCTATCCTATCCTATCCTCTATCCGATCCTCTATCGTATCCTCTATCCTATCCTCTATCCTATCCTATCCTCTATCCTATCCTATCCTCTATCCTATCCTATCCTCTATCCTATCCTATCCTATCCTCTACCTTATCCTATACTCTATCCTATCCAATTACCTATCCTATCCTCTATCCTATCCTATCCTCTATCCTATCCTCTATCCTATCCTCTATCCTCTCCTATCCTCTATCCTATCCTATCCTCTATCCTATCCTATCCTCTATCCTATCCTATCCTCTATCCCATCCTATCCTCTATCCTTTCCTATCCTCTATCCTATCCTATCCTCTAACTTATCCTATCCTCTATCCTATCCAATTACCTATCCTATCCTCTATCCTATCCTTTCCTCTATCCTATCCTATCCTCTATCCGATCCTCTATCCTGTCCTCTATCCTATCCTATCCTCTATCCTATCCTCTATCCTATCCTATCCTCTATCCTATCCTATCCTCTATCCAGCCTATCCTCTATCCTATCCTATCCTGTATCCCATCCTATCCTCTATCCTGTCCTATCTTCTATCCTATCCTATCCTCTATCCTATCCTCTATCCTATCCTATCCTCTATCCTATCCTGTTCTCTATCCTATCCTATCATCTATCCTATTCTATCCTCTATCCTATCCTATCCTCTATCCTATCCTATCCTTTATCCTATCCTATCCTCTATCCTATCCTATCCTCTATCCTATACTATCCTCTAACTTATCCTATCCTCTATCCTATCCAATTACCTATCCTATCCTCTATCCTATTCTTTCCTCTATCCTATCCTATCCTCTATCCGATCCTCTACCCTATCCTCTATCCTATCCTCCATCCTATCCTATCCGATCCTCTATCCTATCCTCTATCCTATACTATCCTCTACCTTATCCTATCCTCTATCCTATCCAATTACCTATCCTATCCTCGATCCTATCCTATCCTCCATCCTATCCTATCCTGTATCAGATCCTCTATCCTATACTAGCCTCTACCTTATCCTCTCCCCTATCCTATCCAATTACCTATCCGATCCTCTATCCTATCCTATCCTCTATCCGATCGTATCCTCTATCAGATCCTCTATCCTATACGATCCTCTATCCTATCCTATCCTCTATCCGATCGTATCCTCTATCAGATCCTCTATCCTATCCTATCCTCTATCCTATCCTATCCTCTATCCTATCCTCTATCCTATCCTATCCTCTATCCTATCCTCTATCCTATCCTATCCTCTATCCTATCCTCTCCTCTATCCTATCCTATCCTCTATCCTATCCTATCCTCTATCCTATCCTCTATCCTATCCTATCCTATCCTCTATCCTATCCTATCCTATCCTCTATCATATCCTATCCTCTATCCTATCCCATCCTCTATCCTATCCTATCCTCTATCCTATCCTATCCTGTATCCTATCCTATCCTCTATCCGATCCTCTATCCAATCCTATCCTTTATCCTATCCTATCCTCTATTCTATCCTATCCTCTATCCTATACTATCCTCTATCGTATCCTCTATCCTATCCTCTATCCTACTCTATCCTCTATCCTATCCTATCCTCTATCCTATCCTATCCTCTATCCTATCCTATCCTCTATCGTATCCTCTATCCTATCCTCTATCCTATCCTATTCTCTATCCTATCCTATCCTCTAACCTATCCTATCCTCTATCCTATCCTATCCTCTATCCTATCCGATCCTCTATCCAATCCTATCCTTTATCCTATCCTATCCTCTATCCTACTCTATCCTCTATCCTATCCTATCCTCTATCCTATCCTATCCTCTATCCTATCCTATCCTCTGTCCGACCCTCTATCCTATCCTATCCTCTATCCTATCCTATCCTTTATCCTATCGTATCCTCTATCCTATCCTATCCTCTATCCTATACTATCCTCTACCTTATCCTATCCTCTATCCTATCCAATTACCTATCCTATCCTCTATCCTATCCTTTCCTCTATCCTATCCTATCCTCTATCCGATCCTCTATCCTATCCTCTATCCTATCCTATCCTCTATCCTATCCTATCCTCTATCCTATCCTATCCTCTATCCTATCCTCTATCCTATCCTCTATCCTATCCTATCCTCTATCGTATCCTATTCTATCCTCTATCCTATCCTATCCTCTATCCTATCCTATCCTATCCTCTATCCTATCCTATCCTATTCTCTATCCTATCCTATCCTCTATCCTATCCTATCCTCTATGCTATCCTATCCTCTATCGTATCCTATCCTATCCTCTATCATATCCTATCCTCTATCCTAAACGCGCCTCAATCCTATTCTATCCTCTATCCTATCCTATCCTCTATCCTATCCTATCCTCTATCCTATCCTCTATCCTATCCTATCCTATCCTCTATCCTATCCTATCCTATCCTCTATCCTATCCTACCCTTTATCCTATCCTATTCTCTATTCTATCCTATTCTCTATCCTATACTATCCTCCATCCTATCCTATCCTCTATCCTATCCTATCCTCTATCCTATCCTCTATACCATCCTCTATCCTATCCTATCCTCTATCCGATCCTCTATCCTATCCTATCCTCTAGAATATCGTTTACTCTATCATATCCTATCCTCTATCCTATAATATCATCTATCCTATTCTATCCTCTATACTATCCTATCCTCTATCCTATCCTATCCTCTATCCTATCCTCTCCTTTATCCTATCCTATCCTCTACTCTATCCTATCCTCTATCCTATACTATCCTCTATCCTATCCTATCCTCTATCCTATTCTATCCTCTATCCTATCCTATCCTCTATCCTATCCTATCCTCTAACCGATCCTCTATCCTATCCTATCATCTATCATATCCTATCCTCTATCCTATCCCATCCTCTATCCTATCCTATCCTCTATCCTATCCTATCCTCTATCCTATCCTCTATCCTATCCTATCCTCTATCCTATCCTCTATCCTATCCTATCCTCTATCCGATCCTCTGTCCTATCCTATCCTCTATCCTATCCTCTATCCTATCCTATCCTATCCTATATCCTATCCTATCCTATCCTCTATCCTATCCTATCCTATCCTCTATCCTATCCTATCCTTTATCCTATCCTATCCTCTATTCTATCCTATCATCTATCCTATACTATCCTCTATCGTATCCTCTATCCTATCCTCTATCCTACTCTATCCTCTATCCTATCCTATCCTCTATCCTATCCTATCCTCTATCCTATCCTATCCTCTATCGTATCCTCTATCCTATCCTCTATCCTATCCTATTCTCTATCCTATCCTATCCTCTAACCTATCCTATCCTCTATCCTATCCTATCCTCTATCCTATCCGATCCTCTATCCAATCCTATCCTTTATCCTATCCTATCCTCTATCCTACTCTATCCTCTATCCTATCCTATCCTCTATCCTATCCTATCCTCTATCCTATCCTATCCTCTGTCCGACCCTCTATCCTATCCTATCCTCTATCCTATCCTATCCTTTATCCTATCGTATCCTCTATCCTATCCTATCCTCTATCCTATACTATCCTCTACCTTATCCTATCCTCTATCCTATCCAATTACCTATCCTATCCTCTATCCTATCCTTTCCTCTATCCTATCCTATCCTCTATCCGATCCTCTATCCTATCCTCTATCCTATCCTATCCTCTATCCTATCCTATCCTCTATCCTATCCTATCCTCTATCCTATCCTCTATCCTATCCTCTATCCTATCCTCTATCCTATCCTATCCTCTATCGTATCCTATTCTATCCTCTATCCTATCCTATCCTCTATCCTATCCTATCCTATCCTCTATCCTATCCTATCCTATCCTCTATCCTATCCTATCCTCTATCCTATCCTATCCTCTATCCTATCCTATCCTCTATCCTATCCTATCCTCTATCGTATCCTATCCTATCCTCTATCATATCCTATCCTCTATCCTAAACGCGCCTCAATCCTATTCTATCCTCTATCCTATCCTATCCTCTATCCTATCCTATCCTCTATCCTATCCTATCCTCTATCCTATCCTCTATCCTATCCTATCCTATCCTCTATCCTATCCTATCCTATCCTCTATCCTATCCTATCCTTTATCCTATCCTATCCTCTATTCTATCCTATTCTCTATCCTACACTATCCTCCATCCTATCCTATCCTCTATCCTATCCTATCCTCTATCCTATCCTCTATACCATCCTCTATCCTATCCTATCCTCTATCCGATCCTCTATCCTATCCTATCATCTATCATATCCTATCCTCTATCCTATCCCATCCTCTATCCTATCCTATCCTCTATCCTATCCTATCCTCTATCCTATCCTCTATCCTATCCTATCCTCTATCCTATCCTATCCTCTATCCTATCCTCTCCTCTATCCTATCCTATCCTCTATCCTATCCTAACCTCTATCCTATCCTCTATCCTATCCTATCCTATCCTCTATCCTATCCTATCCTATCCTCTATCATATCCTATCCTCTATCCTATCCCATCCTCTATCCTATCCTATCCTCTATCCTATCCTATCCTCTATCCTATCCTATCCTCTATCCGATCCTCTATCCAATCCTATCCTTTATCCTATCCTATCCTCTATCCTACTCTATCCTCTATCCTATCCTATCCTCTATCCTATCCTATCCTCTGTCCGATCCTCTATCCTATCCTATCCTCTATCCTATACTATCCTCTATCCTATCCTATCCTCTATCCGATCCTCTATCCAATCCTATCCTTTATCCTATCCTATCCTCTATCCTACTCTATCCTCTATCCTATCCTATCCTCTATCCTATCCTATCCTCTGTCCGATCCTCTATCCTATCCTATCCTCTATCCTATCCTATCCTTTATCCTATCCTATCCACTATCCTATCCTATCCTCTATCCTATCCTATCCTCTATCCTATCCTATCCTCTATCCGATCCTCTGTCCTATCCTATCCTCTATCCTATCCTCTATCCTATCCTCTATCCTATCCTATCCTATCCTATATCCTATCCTATCCTATCCTCTATCCTATCCTATCCTATCCTCTATCCTATCCTATCCTTTATCCTATCCTATCCTCTATTTTATCCTATCCTCTATCCTATACTATCCTCTATCCTATCCTATCCTATCCTCTATCCTATCCTATCCTATCCTCTATCATATCCTATCCTCTATCCTATCCCATCCTCTATCCTATCCTATCCTCTATCCTATCCTATCCTCTATCCTATCCTATCCTCTATCCTATCCTATCCTCTATCCGATCCTCTATCCTATCCTATCCTCTATCCGATCCTCTATCCTATCCTATCCTCTATCCTATCCTATCCTCTATCCTATCCTATCCTTTATCCTATCCTATCCTCTATCCTATCCTATCCTCTATCCTATACTATCCTCTACCTTATCCTGTCCTCTATCCTATCCAATTACCTATCCTATCCTCTATCCTATCCTTTCCTCTATCCTATCCTATCCTCTATCCGATCCTCTACCCTATCCTCTATCCTATCCTATCCTCTATCCTATCCTATCCTATCCTCTACCTTATCCTATACTCTATCCTATCCAATTACCTATCCTATCCTCTATCCTATCCTATCCTCTATCCTATCCTCTATCCTATCCTCTATCCTCTCCTATCCTCTATCCTATCCTATCCTCTATCCTATCCTATCCTCTATCCTATCCTATCCTCTATCCCATCCTATCCTCTATCCTTTCCTATCCTCTATCCTATCCTATCCTCTATCCTATCCTTTCCTCTATCCTATCCTATCCTCTATCCGATCCTCTATCGTATCCTCTATCCTATCCTCTATCCTATCCTATCCTCTATCCTATCCTATCCTCTATCCTATCCTATCCTCTATCCTATCCTATCCTATCCTCTACCTTATCCTATACTCTATCCTATCCAATTACCTATCCTATCCTCTATCCTATCCTATCCTCTATCCTATCCTCTATCCTATCCTCTATCCTCTCCTATCCTCTATCCTATCCTATCCTCTATCCTATCCTATCCTCTATCCTATCCTATCCTCTATCCCATCCTATCCTCTATCCTTTCCTATCCTCTATCCTATCCTATCCTCTATCCTATCCTTTCCTCTATCCTATCCTATCCTCTATCCGATCCTCTATCGTATCCTCTATCCTATCCTCTATCCTATCCTATCCTCTATCCTATCCTATCCTCTATCTTATCCTATCCTCTATCCTATCCTATCCTATCCTCTACCTTATCCTATACTCTATCCTATCCAATTACCTATCCTATCCTCTATCCTATCCTATCCTCTATCCTATCCTCTATCCTATCCTCTATCCTCTCCTATCCTCTATCCTATCCTATCCTCTATCCTATCCTATCCTCTATCCTATCCTATCCTCTATCCCATCCTATCCTCTATCCTTTCCTATCCTCTATCCTATCCTATCCTCTAACTTATCCTATCCTCTATCCTATCCAATTACCTATCCTATCCTCTATCCTATCCTTTCCTCTATCCTATCCTATCCTCTATCCGATCCTCTATCCTGTCCTCTATCCTATCCTATCCTCTATCCTATCCTCTATCCTATCCTATCCTCTATCCTATCCTATCCTCTATCCAGCCTATCCTCTATCCTATCCTATCCTGTATCCCATCCTATCCTCTATCCTGTCCTATCTTCTATCCTATCCTATCCTCTATCCTATCCTCTATCCTATCCTATCCTCTATCCTATCCTGTTCTCTATCCTATCCTATCATCTATCCTATTCTATCCTCTATCCTATCCTATCCTCTATCCTATCCTATCCTTTATCCTATCCTATCCTCTATCCTATCCTATCCTCTATCCTATACTATCCTCTAACTTATCCTATCCTCTATCCTATCCAATTACCTATCCTATCCTCTATCCTATTCTTTCCTCTATCCTATCCTATCCTCTATCCGATCCTCTACCCTATCCTCTATCCTATCCTCCATCCTATCCTATCCGATCCTCTATCCTATCCTCTATCCTATACTATCCTCTACCTTATCCTATCCTCTATCCTATCCAATTACCTATCCTATCCTCGATCCTATCCTATCCTCCATCCTATCCTATCCTGTATCAGATCCTCTATCCTATACTAGCCTCTACCTTATCCTCTCCCCTATCCTATCCAATTACCTATCCGATCCTCTATCCTATCCTATCCTCTATCCGATCGTATCCTCTATCAGATCCTCTATCCTATACGATCCTCTATCCTATCCTATCCTCTATCCGATCGTATCCTCTATCAGATCCTCTATCCTATCCTATCCTCTATCCTATCCTATCCTCTATCCTATCCTCTATCCTATCCTATCCTCTATCCTATCCTCTATCCTATCCTATCCTCTATCCTATCCTCTCCTCTATCCTATCCTATCCTCTATCCTATCCTATCCTCTATCCTATCCTGTATCCTATCCTATCCTATCCTCTATCCTATCCTATCCTATCCTCTATCATATCCTATCCTCTATCCTATCCCATCCTCTATCCTATCCTATCCTCTATCCTATCCTATCCTGTATCCTATCCTATCCTCTATCCGATCCTCTATCCAATCCTATCCTTTATCCTATCCTATCCTCTATTCTATCCTATCCTCTATCCTATACTATCCTCTATCGTATCCTCTATCCTATCCTCTATCCTACTCTATCCTCTATCCTATCCTATCCTCTATCCTATCCTATCCTCTATCCTATCCTATCCTCTATCGTATCCTCTATCCTATCCTCTATCCTATCCTATTCTCTATCCTATCCTATCCTCTAACCTATCCTATCCTCTATCCTATCCTATCCTCTATCCTATCCGATCCTCTATCCAATCCTATCCTTTATCCTATCCTATCCTCTATCCTACTCTATCCTCTATCCTATCCTATCCTCTATCCTATCCTATCCTCTATCCTATCCTATCCTCTGTCCGACCCTCTATCCTATCCTATCCTCTATCCTATCCTATCCTTTATCCTATCGTATCCTCTATCCTATCCTATCCTCTATCCTATACTATCCTCTACCTTATCCTATCCTCTATCCTATCCAATTACCTATCCTATCCTCTATCCTATCCTTTCCTCTATCCTATCCTATCCTCTATCCGATCCTCTATCCTATCCTCTATCCTATCCTATCCTCTATCCTATCCTATCCTCTATCCTATCCTATCCTCTATCCTATCCTCTATCCTATCCTCTATCCTATCCTATCCTCTATCGTATCCTATTCTATCCTCTATCCTATCCTATCCTCTATCCTATCCTATCCTATCCTCTATCCTATCCTATCCTCTATCCTATCCTATCCTCTATCCTATCCTCTCCTCTATCCTATCCTATCCTCTATCCTATCCTATACTCTATCCTCTATCCTATCCTATCCTCTATCCTATCCTATCCTATCCTCTATCCTATCCTATCCTATTCTCTATCCTATCCTATCCTCTATCCTATCCTATCCTCTATCCTATCCTATCCTCTATCGTATCCTATCCTATCCTCTATCATATCCTATCCTCTATCCTAAACGCGCCTCAATCCTATTCTATCCTCTATCCTATCCTATCCTCTATCCTATCCTATCCTCTATCCTATCCTCTATCCTATCCTATCCTATCCTCTATCCTATCCTATCCTATCCTCTATCCTATCCTATCCTTTATCCTATCCTATTCTCTATTCTATCCTATTCTCTATCCTATACTATCCTCCATCCTATCCTATCCTCTATCCTATCCTATCCTCTATCCTATCCTCTATACCATCCTCTATCCTATCCTATCCTCTATCCGATCCTCTATCCTATCCTATCCTCTAGAATATCGTTTACTCTATCATATCCTATCCTCTATCCTATAATATCATCTATCCTATTCTATCCTCTATACTATCCTATCCTCTATCCTATCCTATCCTCTATCCTATCCTCTCCTTTATCCTATCCTATCCTCTACTCTATCCTATCCTCTATCCTATACTATCCTCTATCCTATCCTATCCTCTATCCTATTCTATCCTCTATCCTATCCTATCCTCTATCCTATCCTATCCTCTATCCGATCCTCTATCCTATCCTATCATCTATCATATCCTATCCTCTATCCTATCCCATCCTCTATCCTATCCTATCCTCTATCCTATCCTATCCTCTATCCTATCCTCTATCCTATCCTATCCTCTATCCTATCCTCTATCCTATCCTATCCTCTATCCTATCCTCTCCTCTATCCTATCCTATCCTCTATCCTATCCTAACCTCTATCCTATCCTCTATCCTATCCTATCCTATCCTCTATCCTATCCTATCCTATCCTCTATCATATCCTATCCTCTATCCTATCCCATCCTCTATCCTATCCTATCCTCTATCCTATCCTATCCTCTATCCTATCCTGTTCTCTATCCTATCCTATCATCTATCCTATTCTATCCTCTATCCTATCCTATCCTCTATCCTATCCTATCCTTTATCCTATCCTATCCTCTATCCTATCCTATCCTCTATCCTATACTATCCTCTAACTTATCCTATCCTCTATCCTATCCAATTACCTATCCTATCCTCTATCCTATTCTTTCCTCTATCCTATCCTATCCTCTATCCGATCCTCTACCCTATCCTCTATCCTATCCTCCATCCTATCCTATCCGATCCTCTATCCTATCCTCTATCCTATACTATCCTCTACCTTATCCTATCCTCTATCCTATCCAATTACCTATCCTATCCTCGATCCTATCCTATCCTCCATCCTATCCTATCCTGTATCAGATCCTCTATCCTATACTAGCCTCTACCTTATCCTCTCCCCTATCCTATCCAATTACCTATCCGATCCTCTATCCTATCCTATCCTCTATCCGATCGTATCCTCTATCAGATCCTCTATCCTATACGATCCTCTATCCTATCCTATCCTCTATCCGATCGTATCCTCTATCAGATCCTCTATCCTATCCTATCCTCTATCCTATCCTATCCTCTATCCTATCCTCTATCCTATCCTATCCTCTATCCTATCCTCTATCCTATCCTATCCTCTATCCTATCCTCTCCTCTATCCTATCCTATCCTCTATCCTATCCTATCCTCTATCCTATCCTGTATCCTATCCTATCCTATCCTCTATCCTATCCTATCCTATCCTCTATCATATCCTATCCTCTATCCTATCCCATCCTCTATCCTATCCTATCCTCTATCCTATCCTATCCTGTATCCTATCCTATCCTCTATCCGATCCTCTATCCAATCCTATCCTTTATCCTATCCTATCCTCTATTCTATCCTATCCTCTATCCTATACTATCCTCTATCGTATCCTCTATCCTATCCTCTATCCTACTCTATCCTCTATCCTATCCTATCCTCTATCCTATCCTATCCTCTATCCTATCCTATCCTCTATCGTATCCTCTATCCTATCCTCTATCCTATCCTATTCTCTATCCTATCCTATCCTCTAACCTATCCTATCCTCTATCCTATCCTATCCTCTATCCTATCCGATCCTCTATCCAATCCTATCCTTTATCCTATCCTATCCTCTATCCTACTCTATCCTCTATCCTATCCTATCCTCTATCCTATCCTATCCTCTATCCTATCCTATCCTCTGTCCGACCCTCTATCCTATCCTATCCTCTATCCTATCCTATCCTTTATCCTATCGTATCCTCTATCCTATCCTATCCTCTATCCTATACTATCCTCTACCTTATCCTATCCTCTATCCTATCCAATTACCTATCCTATCCTCTATCCTATCCTTTCCTCTATCCTATCCTATCCTCTATCCGATCCTCTATCCTATCCTCTATCCTATCCTATCCTCTATCCTATCCTATCCTCTATCCTATCCTATCCTCTATCCTATCCTATCCTCTATCCTATCCTCTATCCTATCCTCTATCCTATCCTATCCTCTATCGTATCCTATTCTATCCTCTATCCTATCCTATCCTCTATCCTATCCTATCCTATCCTCTATCCTATCCTATCCTCTATCCTATCCTATCCTCTATCCTATCCTCTCCTCTATCCTATCCTATCCTCTATCCTATCCTATACTCTATCCTCTATCCTATCCTATCCTCTATCCTATCCTATCCTATCCTCTATCCTATCCTATCCTATTCTCTATCCTATCCTATCCTCTATCCTATCCTATCCTCTATCCTATCCTATCCTCTATCGTATCCTATCCTATCCTCTATCATATCCTATCCTCTATCCTAAACGCGCCTCAATCCTATTCTATCCTCTATCCTATCCTATCCTCTATCCTATCCTATCCTCTATCCTATCCTCTATCCTATCCTATCCTATCCTCTATCCTATCCTATCCTATCCTCTATCCTATCCTATCCTTTATCCTATCCTATTCTCTATTCTATCCTATTCTCTATCCTATACTATCCTCCATCCTATCCTATCCTCTATCCTATCCTATCCTCTATCCTATCCTCTATACCATCCTCTATCCTATCCTATCCTCTATCCGATCCTCTATCCTATCCTATCCTCTAGAATATCGTTTACTCTATCATATCCTATCCTCTATCCTATAATATCATCTATCCTATTCTATCCTCTATACTATCCTATCCTCTATCCTATCCTATCCTCTATCCTATCCTCTCCTTTATCCTATCCTATCCTCTACTCTATCCTATCCTCTATCCTATACTATCCTCTATCCTATCCTATCCTCTATCCTATTCTATCCTCTATCCTATCCTATCCTCTATCCTATCCTATCCTCTATCCGATCCTCTATCCTATCCTATCATCTATCATATCCTATCCTCTATCCTATCCCATCCTCTATCCTATCCTATCCTCTATCCTATCCTATCCTCTATCCTATCCTCTATCCTATCCTATCCTCTATCCTATCCTCTATCCTATCCTATCCTCTATCCTATCCTCTCCTCTATCCTATCCTATCCTCTATCCTATCCTAACCTCTATCCTATCCTCTATCCTATCCTATCCTATCCTCTATCCTATCCTATCCTATCCTCTATCATATCCTATCCTCTATCCTATCCCATCCTCTATCCTATCCTATCCTCTATCCTATCCTATCCTCTATCGTATCCTATCCTCTATCCGATCCTCTATCCAATCCTATCCTTTATCCTATCCTATCCTCTATCCTACTCTATCCTCTATCCTATCCTATCCTCTATCCTATCCTATCCTCTGTTCGATCCTCTATCCTATCCTATCCTCTATCCTATACTATCCTCTATCCTATCCTATCCTCTATCCGATCCTCTATCCAATCCTATCCTTTATCCTATCCTATCCTCTATCCTACTCTATCCTCTATCCTATCCTATCCTCTATCCTATCCTATCCTCTGTCCGATCCTCTATCCTATCCTATCCTCTATCCTATCCTATCCTTTATCCTATCCTATCCACTATCCTATCCTATCCTCTATCCTATACTATCCTCTACCTTATCCTATCCTCTATCCTATCCAATTGCCTATCCTATCCTCTATCCTATCCTTTCCTCTATCCTATCCTATCCTCTATCCGATCCTCTATCCTATCCTATCCTCTATAATATCGTTTACTCTATCATATCCTATCCTCTATCCTATAATATCATCTATCCTATTCTATCCTCTATTCTATCCTATCCTCTATCCTATCCTATCCTCTATCCTATCCTCTCCACTATCCTATCCTATCCTCTATCCTATCCTATAATCTATCCTCTATCCTATCCTACCCTCTTTCCTATCCTATCATCTATCCTATCCTATCTTCTATCCTATCGTTTCCTCTATCCTATCCTATCCTCTATCCTATCCTATCCTCTATCCGATCCTCTGTCCTATCCTATCCTCTATCCTATCCTCTATCCTATCCTATCCTATCCTATCCTATATCCTATCCTATCCTATCCTCTATCCTATCCTATCCTATCCTCTATCCTATCCTATCCTTTATCCTATCCTATCCTCTATTTTATCCTATCCTCTATCCTATACTATCCTCTATCCTATCCTATCCTATCCTCTATCCTATCCTATCCTATCCTCTATCATATCCTATCCTCTATCCTATCCCATCCTCTATCCTATCCTATCCTCTATCCTATCCTATCCTCTATCCTATCCTATCCTCTATCCGATCCTCTATCCTATCCTATCCTCTATCCGATCCTCTATCCTATCCTATCCTCTATCCTATCCTATCCTCTATCCTATCCTATCCTTTATCCTATCCTATCCTCTATCCTATCCTATCCTCTATCCTATACTATCCTCTACCTTATCCTATCCTCTATCCTATCCAATTACCTATCCTATCCTCTATCCTATCCTTTCCTCTATCCTATCCTATCCTCTATCCGATCCTCTATCCTATCCTCTATCCTATCCTATCCTCTATCCTATCCTATCCTATCCTCTACCTTATCCTATACTCTATCCTATCCAATTACCTATCCTATCCTCTATCCTATCCTATCCTCTATCCTATCCTCTATCCTATCCTCTATCCTCTCCTATCCTCTATCCTATCCTATCCTCTATCATATCCTATCCTCTATCCTAAACGCGCCTCAATCCTATTCTATCCTCTATCCTATCCTATCCTCTATCCTATCCTATCCTCTATCCTATCCTCTATCCTATCCTATCCTATCCTCTATCCTATCCTATCCTATCCTCTATCCTATCCTATCCTTTATCCTATCCTATTCTCTATTCTATCCTATTCTCTATCCTATACTATCCTCCATCCTATCCTATCCTCTATCCTATCCTATCCACTATCCTATCCTCTATACCATCCTCTATCCTATCCTATCCTCTATCCGATCCTCTATCCTATCCTATCCTCTAGAATATCGTTTACTCTATCATATCCTATCCTCTATCCTATAATATCATCTATCCTATTCTATCCTCTATACTATCCTATCCTCTATCCTATCCTATCCTCTATCCTATCCTCTCCTTTATCCTATCCTATCCTCTACTCTATCCTATCCTCTATCCTATACTATCCTCTATCCTATCCTATCCTCTATCCTATTCTATCCTCTATCCTATCCTATCCTCTATCCTATCCTATCCTCTATCCGATCCTCTATCCTATCCTATCATCTATCATATCCTATCCTCTATCCTATCCCATCCTCTATCCTATCCTATCCTCTATCCTATCCTATCCTCTATCCTATCCTCTATCCTATCCTATCCTCTATCCTATCCTCTATCCTATCCTATCCTCTATCCTATCCTCTCCTCTATCCTATCCTATCCTCTATCCTATCCTAACCTCTATCCTATCCTCTATCCTATCCTATCCTATCCTCTATCCTATCCTATCCTATCCTCTATCATATCCTATCCTCTATCCTATCCCATCCTCTATCCTATCCTATCCTCTATCCTATCCTATCCTCTATCCTATCCTATCCTCTATCCGATCCTCTATCCAATCCTATCCTTTATCCTATCCTATCCTCTATCCTACTCTATCCTCTATCCTATCCTATCCTCTATCCTATCCTATCCTCTGTTCGATCCTCTATCCTATCCTATCCTCTATCCTATACTATCCTCTATCCTATCCTATCCTCTATCCGATCCTCTATCCAATCCTATCCTTTATCCTATCCTATCCTCTATCCTACTCTATCCTCTATCCTATCCTATCCTCTATCCTATCCTATCCTCTGTCCGATCCTCTATCCTATCCTATCCTCTATCCTATCCTATCCTTTATCCTATCCTATCCACTATCCTATCCTATCCTCTATCCTATACTATCCTCTACCTTATCCTATCCTCTATCCTATCCAATTGCCTATCCTATCCTCTATCCTATCCTTTCCTCTATCCTATCCTATCCTCTATCCGATCCTCTATCCTATCCTATCCTCTATAATATCGTTTACTCTATCATATCCTATCCTCTATCCTATAATATCATCTATCCTATTCTATCCTCTATTCTATCCTATCCTCTATCCTATCCTATCCTCTATCCTATCCTCTCCACTATCCTATCCTATCCTCTATCCTATCCTATAATCTATCCTCTATCCTATCCTACCCTCTTTCCTATCCTATCATCTATCCTATCCTATCTTCTATCCTATCGTTTCCTCTATCCTATCCTATCCTCTATCCTATCCTATCCTCTATCCGATCCTCTGTCCTATCCTATCCTCTATCCTATCCTCTATCCTATCCTATCCTATCCTATATCCTATCCTATCCTATCCTCTATCCTATCCTATCCTATCCTCTATCCTATCCTATCCTTTATCCTATCCTATCCTCTATTTTATCCTATCCTCTATCCTATACTATCCTCTATCCTATCCTATCCTATCCTCTATCCTATCCTATCCTATCCTCTATCATATCCTATCCTCTATCCTATCCCATCCTCTATCCTATCCTATCCTCTATCCTATCCTATCCTCTATCCTATCCTATCCTCTATCCGATCCTCTATCCTATCCTATCCTCTATCCGATCCTCTATCCTATCCTATCCTCTATCCTATCCTATCCTCTATCCTATCCTATCCTTTATCCTATCCTATCCTATATCCTATCCTATCCTCTATCCTATACTATCCTCTACCTTATCCTATCCTCTATCCTATCCAATTACCTATCCTATCCTCTATCCTATCCTTTCCTCTATCCTATCCTATCCTCTATCCGATCCTCTATCCTATCCTCTATCCTATCCTATCCTCTATCCTATCCTATCCTATCCTCTACCTTATCCTATACTCTATCCTATCCAATTACCTATCCTATCCTCTATCCTATCCTATCCTCTATCCTATCCTCTATCCTATCCTCTATCCTCTCCTATCCTCTATCCTATCCTATCCTCTATCCTATCCTATCCTCTACCCTATCCTATCCTCTATCCCATCCTATCCTCTATCCTTTCCTATCCTCTATCCTATCCTATCCTCTATCCTATCCTTTCCTCTATCCTATCCTATCCTCTATCCGATCCTCTATCGTATCCTCTATCCTATCCTCTATCCTATCCTATCCTCTATCCTATCCTATCCTCTATCCTATCCTATCCTCTATCCTATCCTATCCTATCCTCTACCTTATCCTATACTCTATCCTATCCAATTACCTATCCTATCCTCTATCCTATCCTATCCTCTATCCTATCCTCTATCCTATCCTCTATCCTCTCCTATCCTCTATCCTATCCTATCCTCTATCCTATCCTATCCTCTATCCTATCCTATCCTCTATCCCATCCTATCCTCTATCCTTTCCTATCCTCTATCCTATCCTATCCTCTAACTTTTCCTATCCTCTATCCTATCCAATTACCTATCCTATCCTCTATCCTATCCTTTCCTCTATCCTATCCTATCCTCTATCCGATCCTCTATCCTGTCCTCTATCCTATCCTATCCTCTATCCTATCCTCTATCCTATCCTATCCTCTATCCTATCCTATCCTCTATCCAGCCTATCCTCTATCCTATCCTATCCTCTATCCCATCCTATCCTCTATCCTGTCCTATCTTCTATCCTATCCTATCCTCTATCCTATCCTCTATCC
The DNA here is from genome assembly GCF_050948215.1 of Halictus rubicundus. Lineage (NCBI taxonomy): Eukaryota > Metazoa > Arthropoda > Insecta > Hymenoptera > Halictidae > Halictus > Halictus rubicundus. The sequence continues at coordinate 150,386 of NW_027488740.1, read as the reverse complement.
TATCCTATCCTCTATCCTATCCTGTTCTCTATCCTATCCTATCATCTATCCTATTCTATCCTCTATCCTATCCTATCCTCTATCCTATCCTATCCTTTATCCTATCCTATCCTCTATCCTATCCTATCCTCTATCCTATACTATCCTCTAACTTATCCTATCCTCTATCCTATCCAATTACCTATCCTATCCTCTATCCTATTCTTTCCTCTATCCTATCCTATCCTCTATCCGATCCTCTACCCTATCCTCTATCCTATCCTCCATCCTATCCTATCCGATCCTCTATCCTATCCTCTATCCTATACTATCCTCTACCTTATCCTATCCTCTATCCTATCCAATTACCTATCCTATCCTCGATCCTATCCTATCCTCCATCCTATCCTATCCTCTATCAGATCCTCTATCCTATACTAGCCTCTACCTTATCCTCTCCCCTATCCTATCCAATTACCTATCCGATCCTCTATCCTATCCTATCCTCTATCCGATCGTATCCTCTATCAGATCCTCTATCCTATACGATCCTCTATCCTATCCTATCCTCTATCCGATCGTATCCTCTATCAGATCTTCTATCCTATCCTCTATCCTATCCTATCCTCTATCCGATCCTCTATCCAATCCTATCCTTTATCCTATCCTATCCTCTATCCTACTCTATCCTCTATCCTATCCTATCCTCTATCCTATCCTATCCTCTGTCCGATCCTCTATCCTATCCTATCCTCTATCCTATCCTATCCTTTATCCTATCCTATCCACTATCCTATCCTATCCTCTATCCTATCCTATCCTATCCTCTACCTTATCCTATACTCTATCCTATCCAATTACCTATCCTATCCTCTATCCTATCCTATCCTCTATCCTATCCTCTATCCTATCCTCTATCCTCTCCTATCCTCTATCCTATCCTATCCTCTATCCTATCCTATCCTCTACCCTATCCTATCCTCTATCCCATCCTATCCTCTATCCTTTCCTATCCTCTATCCTATCCTATCCTCTATCCTATCCTTTCCTCTATCCTATCCTATCCTCTATCCGATCCTCTATCGTATCCTCTATCCTATCCTCTATCCTATCCTATCCTCTATCCTATCCTATCCTCTATCCTATCCTATCCTCTATCCTATCCTATCCTATCCTCTACCTTATCCTATACTCTATCCTATCCAATTACCTATCCTATCCTCTATCCTATCCTATCCTCTATCCTATCCTCTATCCTATCCTCTATCCTCTCCTATCCTCTATCCTATCCTATCCTCTATCCTATCCTATCCTCTATCCTATCCTATCCTCTATCCCATCCTATCCTCTATCCTTTCCTATCCTCTATCCTATCCTATCCTCTAACTTATCCTATCCTCTATCCTATCCAATTACCTATCCTATCCTCTATCCTATCCTTTCCTCTATCCTATCCTATCCTCTATCCGATCCTCTATCCTGTCCTCTATCCTATCCTATCCTCTATCCTATCCTCTATCCTATCCTATCCTCTATCCTATCCTATCCTCTATCCAGCCTATCCTCTATCCTATCCTATCCTCTATCTCATCCTATCCTCTATCCTGTCCTATCTTCTATCCTATCCTATCCTCTATCCTATCCTCTATCCTATCCTATCCTCTATCCTATCCTGTTCTCTATCCTATCCTATCATCTATCCTATTCTATCCTCTATCCTATCCTATCCTCTATCCTATCCTATCATTTATCCTATCCTATCCTCTATCCTATCCTATCCTCTATCCTATACTATCCTCTAACTTATCCTATCCTCTATCCTATCCAATTACCTATCCTATCCTCTATCCTATTCTTTCCTCTATCCTATCCTATCCTCTATCCGATCCTCTACCCTATCCTCTATCCTATCCTCCATCCTATCCTATCCGATCCTCTATCCTATCCTCTATCCTATACTATCCTCTACCTTATCCTATCCTCTATCCTATCCAATTACCTATCCTATCCTCGATCCTATCCTATCCTCCATCCTATCCTATCCTCTATCAGATCCTCTATCCTATACTAGCCTCTACCTTATCCTCTCCCCTATCCTATCCAATTACCTATCCGATCCTCTATCCTATCCTATCCTCTATCCGATCGTATCCTCTATCAGATCCTCTATCCTATACGATCCTCTATCCTATATTATCCTCTATCCGATCGTATCCTCTATCAGATCCTCTATCCTATCCTCTATCCTATCCTATCCTCTATCCTATCCTATCCTCTATCCGATCCTCTATCCAATCCTATCCTTTATCCTATCCTATCCTCTATCCTACTCTATCCTCTATCCTATCCTATCCTCTATCCTATCCTATCCTCTGTCCGATCCTCTATCCTATCCTATCCTCTATCCTATACTATCCTCTATCCTATCCTATCCTCTATCCGATCCTCTATCCAATCCTATCCTTTATCCTATCCTATCCTCTATCCTACTCTATCCTCTATCCTATCCTATCCTCTATCCTATCCTATCCTCTGTCCGATCCTCTATCCTATCCTATCCTCTATCCTATCCTATCCTTTATCCTATCCTATCCACTATCCTATCCTATCCTCTATCCTATACTATCCTCTACCTTATCCTATCCTCTATCCTATCCAATTGCCTATCCTATCCTCTATCCTATCCTTTCCTCTATCCTATCCTATCCTCTATCCGATCCTCTATCCTATCCTATCCTCTATAATATCGTTTACTCTATCATATCCTATCCTCTATCCTATAATATCATCTATCCTATTCTATCCTCTATTCTATCCTATCCTCTATCCTATCCTATCCTCTATCCTATCCTCTCCACTATCCTATCCTATCCTCTATCCTATCCTATAATCTATCCTCTATCCTATCCTACCCTCTTTCCTATCCTATCATCTATCCTATCCTATCTTCTATCCTATCGTTTCCTCTATCCTATCCTATCCTCTATCCTATCCTATCCTCTATCCGATCCTCTGTCCTATCCTATCCTCTATCCTATCCTCTATCCTATCCTATCCTATCCTATATCCTATCCTATCCTATCCTCTATCCTATCCTATCCTATCCTCTATCCTATCCTATCCTTTATCCTATCCTATCCTCTATTTTATCCTATCCTCTATCCTATACTATCCTCTATCCTATCCTATCCTATCCTCTATCCTATCCTATCCTATCCTCTATCATATCCTATCCTCTATCCTATCCCATCCTCTATCCTATCCTATCCTCTATCCTATCCTATCCTCTATCCTATCCTATCCTCTATCCGATCCTCTATCCTATCCTATCCTCTATCCGATCCTCTATCCTATCCTATCCTCTATCCTATCCTATCCTCTATCCTATCCTATCCTTTATCCTATCCTATCCTCTATCCTATCCTATCCTCTATCCTATACTATCCTCTACCTTATCCTATCCTCTATCCTATCCAATTACCTATCCTATCCTCTATCCTATCCTTTCCTCTATCCTATCCTATCCTCTATCCGATCCTCTATCCTATCCTCTATCCTATCCTTTCCTCTATCCTATCCTATCCTCTATCCGATCCTCTATCGTATCCTCTATCCTATCCTCTATCCTATCCTATCCTCTATCCTATCCTATCCTCTATCCTATCCTATCCTCTATCCTATCCTATCCTCTATCCTATCCTATCCTCTATCCTATCCTATCCTATCCTCTACCTTATCCTATACTCTATCCTATCCAATTACCTATCCTATCCTCTATCCTATCCTATCCTCTATCCTATCCTCTATCCTATCCTCTATCCTCTCCTATCCTCTATCCTATCCTATCCTCTATCCTATCCTATCCTCTATCCTATCCTATCCTCTATCCCATCCTATCCTCTATCCTTTCCTATCCTCTATCCTATCCTATCCTCTAACTTATCCTATCCTCTATCCTATCCAATTACCTATCCTATCCTCTATCCTATCCTTTCCTCTATCCTATCCTATCCTCTATCCGATCCTCTATCCTGTCCTCTATCCTATCCTATCCTCTATCCTATCCTCTATCCTATCCTATCATCTATCCTATCCTATCCTCTATCCAGCCTCTCCTCTATCCTATCCTATCCTCTATCCCATCCTATCCTCTATCCTGTCCTATCTTCTATCCTATCCTATCCTCTATCCTATCCTCTATCCTATCCTATCCTCTATCCTATCCTGTTCTCTATCCTATCCTATCATCTATCCTATTCTATCCTCTATCCTATCCTATCCTCTATCCTATCCTATCCTTTATCCTATCCTATCCTCTATCCTATCCTATCCTCTATCCTATACTATCCTCTAACTTATCCTATCCTCTATCCTATCCAATTACCTATCCTATCCTCTATCCTATTCTTTCCTCTATCCTATCCTATCCTCTATCCGATCCTCTACCCTATCCTCTATCCTATCCTCCATCCTATCCTATCCGATCCTCTATCCTATCCTCTATCCTATACTATCCTCTACCTTATCCTATCCTCTATCCTATCCAATTACCTATCCTATCCTCGATCCTATCCTATCCTCCATCCTATCCTATCCTCTATCAGATCCTCTATCCTATACTAGCCTCTACCTTATCCTCTCCCCTATCCTATCCAATTACCTATCCGATCCTCTATCCTATCCTATCCTCTATCCGATCGTATCCTCTATCAGATCCTCTATCCTATACGATCCTCTATCCTATCCTATCCTCTATCCGATCGTATCCTCTATCAGATCCTCTATCCTATCCTATCATCTATCCTATCCTCTATCGTATCCTATCCTATCCTCTGTCCTGTCCTATCCTCTATCCTATCCTATCCTCTATCCTATCCTCTATACCATCCTCTATCCTATCCTATCCTCTATCCGATCCTCTATCCTATCCTATCCTCTATCCGATCCTCTATCCTATCCTATCCTCTATCCTATCCTCTCCTTTATCCTATCCTATCCTCTACTCTATCCTATCCTCTATCCTATATTATCCTCTATCCTATCCTATCCTCTATCCTATTCTATCCTCTATCCGATCCTCTATCCAATCCTATCCTTTATACTATCCTATCCTCTATCCTACTCTATCCTCTATCCTATCCTATCCTCTATCCTATCCTATCCTCTATCCGATCCTCTATCCTATCCTATCCTCTATCATATCCTATCCTCTATCCTATCCCATCCTCTATCCTATCCTATCCTCTATCCTATCCTATCCTCTATCCTATCCTCTATCCTATCCTATCCTCTATCCTATCCTCTATCCTATCCTATCCTCTATCCTATCCTCTCCTCTATCCTATCCTATCCTCTATCCTATCCTATCCTCTATCCTATCCTCTATCCTATCCTCTATCCTATCCTATCCTATCCTCTATCCTATCCTATCCTATCCTCTATCATATCCTATCCTCTATCCTATCCCATCCTCTATCCTATCCTATCCTCTATCCTATCCTATCCTGTATCCTATCCTATCCTCTATCCGATCCTCTATCCAATCCTATCCTTTATCCTATCCTATCCTCTATCCTACTCTATCCTCTATCCTATCCTATCCTCTATCCTATCCTATCCTGTGTCCGATCCTCTATCCTATCCTATCCTCTATCCTATACTATCCTCTATCCTATCCTATCCTCTATCCGATCCTCTATCCAATCCTATCCTTTATCCTATCCTATCCTCTATCCTACTCTATCCTCTATCCTATCCTATCCTCTATCCTATCCTATCCTCTGTCCGATCCTCTATCCTACCCTATCCTCTATCCTATCCTATCCTTTATCCTATCCTATCCACTATCCTATCCTATCCTCTATCCTATACTATCCTCTACCTTATCCTATCCTCTATCCTATCCAATTGCCTATCCTATCCTCTATCCTATCCTTTCCTCTATCCTATCCTATCCTCTATCCGATCCTCTATCCTATCCTATCCTCTATAATATCGTTTACTCTATCATATCCTATCCTCTATCCTATAATATCATCTATCCTATTCTATCCTCTATACTATCCTATCCTCTATCCTATCCTATCCTCTATCATATCCTCTCCTCTATCCTATCCTATCCTCTATCCTATCCTATAATCTATCCTCTATCCTATCCTACCCTCTTTCCTATCCTATCATCTATCCTAACCTATCTTCTATCCTATCGTTTCCTCTATCCTATCCTATCATCTATCCTATCCTATCCTCTATCCGATCCTCTGTCCTATCCTATCCTCTATCCTATCCTCTATCCTATCCTATCCTATCCTATATCCTATCCTATCCTATCCTCTATCCTATCCTATCCTATCCTCTATCCTATCCTATCCTCTATCCTATCCTATCCTCTATCCTATCCTATCCTTTATCCTATCCTATCCTCTATCCTATCCTATCCTCTATCCTATACTATCCTCTACCTTATCCTATCCTCTATCCTATCCAATTACCTATCCTATCCTCTATCCTATCCTTTCCTCTATCCTATCCTATCCTCTATCCGATCCTCTATCCTATCCTCTATCCTATCCTATCCTCTATCCTATCCTATCCTATCCTCTACCTTATCCTATACTCTATCCTATCCAATTACCTACCCTATCCTCTATCCTATCCTATCCTCTATCCTATCCTCTATCCTATCCTCTATCCTCTCCTATCCTCTATCCTATCCTATCCTCTATCCTATCCTATCCTCTATCCTATACTATCATCTACCTTATCCTATCCTCTATCCTATCCAATTACCTATCCTATCCTCTATCCTATCCTTTCCTCTATCCTATCCTATCCTCTATCCGATCCTCTATCCTATCCTCTATCCTATCCTATCCTCTATCCTATCCTATCCTATCCTCTACCTTATCCTATACTCTATCCTATCCAATTACCTACCCTATCCTCTATCCTATCCTATCCTCTATCCTATCCTCTATCCTATCCTCTATCCTCTCCTATCCTCTATCCTATCCTATCCTCTATCCTATCCTATCCTCTATCCTATCCTATCCTCTATCCCATCCTATCCTCTATCCTTTCCTATCCTCTATCCTATCCTATCCTCTATCCTATCCTTTCCTCTATCCTATCCTATCCTCTATCCGATCCTCTATCGTATCCTCTATCCTATCCTCTATCCTATCCTATCCTCTATCCTATCCTATCCTATCCTCTAACTTATCCTATCCTCTATCCTATCCAATTACCTATCCTATCCTCTATCCTATCCTTTCCTCTATCCTATCCTATCCTCTATCCGATCCTCTATCCTGTCCTCTATCCTATCCTATCCTCTATCCTATCCTCTATCCTATCCTATCCTCTATCCTATCCTATCCTCTATCCAGCCTATCCTCTATCCTATCCTATCCTCTATCCTATCCTTTCCTCTATCCTATCCTATCCTCTATCCGATCCTCTATCCTGTCCTCTATCCTATCCTATCCTCTATCCTATCCTCTATCCTATCCTATCCTCTATCCTATCCTATCCTCTATCCAGCCTATCCTCTATCCTATCCTATCCTCTATCCCATCCTATCCTCTATCCTGTCCTATCTTCTATCCTATCCTATCCTCTATCCTATCCTCTATCCTATACTATCCTCTAACTTATCCTATCCTCTATCCTATCCAATTACCTATCCTATCCTCTATCCTATCCTATCCTCTATCCGATCGTATCCTCTATCAGATCCTCTATCCTATCCGATCCTCTATCCTATCCTATCCTCTATCCGATCGTATCCTCTATCAGACCCTCTATCCTATCCTATCATCTATCCTATCCTCTATCGTATCCTATCCTATCCTCTGTCCTGTCCTATCCTCTGTCCGATCCTCTATCCTATCCTATCCTCTATCCTCTCCTATCCTTTATCCTATCCTATCCACTATCCTATCCTATCCTCTATCCTATACTATCCTCTACCTTATCCTATCCTCTATCCTATCCAATTGCCTATCCTATCCTCTATCCTATCCTTTCCTCTATCCTATCCTATCCTCTATCCGATCCTCTATCCTATCCTATCCTCTATAATATCGTTTACTCTATCATATCCTATCCTCTATCCTATAATATCATCTATCCTATTCTATCCTCTATACTATCCTATCCTCTATCCTATCCTATCCTCTATCCTATCCTCTCCTCTATCCTATCCTATCCTCTATCCTATCCTATAATCTATCCTCTATCCTATCCTACCCTCTTTCCTATCCTATCATCTATCCTATCCTATCTTCTATCCTATCGTTTCCTCTATCCTATCCTATCCTCTATCCTATCCTATCCTCTATCCGATCCTCTGTCCTATCCTATCCTCTATCCTATCCTCTATCCTATCCTATCCTATCCTATATCCTATCCTATCCTATCCTCTATCCTATCCTATCCTATCCTCTATCCTATCCTATTCTTTATCCTATCCTATCCTCTATTTTATCCTATCCTCTATCCTATACTATCCTCTATCCTATCCTATCCTATCCTCTATCCTATCCTATCCTATCCTCTATCATATCCTATCCTCTATCCTATCCCATCCTCTATCCTATCCTATCCTCTATCCTATCCTATCCTCTATCCTATCCTATCCTCTATCCGATCCTCTATCCTATCCTATCCTCTATCCGATCCTCTATCCTATCCTATCCTCTATCCTATCCTATCCTCTATCCTATCCTATCCTTTATCCTATCCTATCCTCTATCCTATCCTATCCTCTATCCTATACTATCCTCTACCTTATCCTATCCTCTATCCTATCCAATTACCTATCCTATCCTCTATCCTATCCTTTCCTCTATCTTATCCTATCCTCTATCCGATCCTCTACCCTATCCTCTATCCTATCCTATCCTCTATCCTATCCTATCCTATCCTCTACCTTATCCTATGCTCTATCCTATCCAATTACCTATCCGATCCTCTATCCTATCCTATCCTCTATCCTATCCTCTATCCTATCCTCTATCCTATCCTATCCTCTATCCTATCCTATCCTCTATCCTATCCTATCCTCTATCCCATCCTATCCTCTATCCTTTCCTATCCTCTATCCTATCCTATCCTCTATCCTATCCTTTCCTCTATCCTATCCTATCCTCTATCCGATCCTCTATCGTATCCTCTATCCTATCCTCTATCCTATCCTATCCTCTATCCTATCCTATCCTCTATCCTATCCTATCCTCTATCCTATCCTATCCTATCCTCTACCTTATCCTATACTCTATCCTATCCAATTACCTATCCTATCCTCTATCCTATCCTATCCTCTATCCTATCCTCTATCCTATCCTCTATCCTCTCCTATCATCTATCCTATCCTATCCTCTATCCTATCCTATCCTCTATCCTATCCTATCCTCTATCCCATCCTATCCTCTATCCTTTCCTATCCTCTATCCTATCCTATCCTCTAACTTATCCTATCCTCTATCCTATCCAATTACCTATCCTATCCTCTATCCTATCCTTTCCTCTATCCTATCCTATCCTCTATCCGATCCTCTATCCTGTCCTCTATCCTATCCTATCCTCTATCCTATCCTCTATCCTATCCTATCCTCTATCCTATCCTATCCTCTATCCAGCCTATCCTCTATCCTATCCTGTCCTCTATCCCATCCTATCCTCTATCCTGTCCTATCTTCTATCCTATCCTATCCTCTATCCTATCCTCTATCCTATCCTATCCTTTATCCTATCCTATCCTCTATCCTATCCTATCCTCTATCCTATACTATCCTCTAACTTATCCTATCCTCTATCCTATCCAATTACCTATCCTATCCTCTATCCTATTCTTTCCTCTATCCTATCCTATCCTCTATCCGATCCTCTACCCTATCCTCTATCCTATCCTCCATCCTATCCTATCCGATCCTCTATCCTATCCTCTATCCTATACTATCCTCTACCTTATCCTATCCTCTATCCTATCCAATTACCTATCCTATCCTCGATCCTATCCTATCCTCCATCCTATCCTATCCTCTATCAGATCCTCTATCCTATACTAGCCTCTACCTTATCCTCTCCCCTATCCTATCCAATTACCTATCCGATCCTCTATCCTATCCTATCCTCTATCCGATCGTATCCTCTATCAGATCCTCTATCCTATACGATCCTCTATCCTATCCTATCCTCTATCCGATCGTATCCTCTATCAGATCCTCTATCCTATCCTATCATCTATCCTATCCTCTATCGTATCCTATCCTATCCTCTGTCCTGTCCTATCCTCTATCCTATTCTATCCTCTATCCTATCCTCTATACCATCCTCTATCCTATCCTATCCTCTATCCGATCCTCTATCCTATCCTATCCTCTATCCTATCCTCTCCTTTATCCTATCCTATCCTCTACTCTATCCTATCCTCTATCCTATACTATCCTCTATCCTATCCTATCCTCTATCCTATTCTATCCTCTATCCTATCCTATCCTATCCTCTATCATATCCTATCCTCTATCCTATCCCATCCTCTATCCTATCCTATCCTCTATCCTATCCTATCCTGTATCCTATCCTATCCTCTATCCGATCCTCTATCCAATCCTATCCTTTATCCTATCCTATCCTCTATTCTATCCTATCCTCTATCCTATACTATCCTCTATCGTATCCTCTATCCTATCCTCTATCCTACTCTATCCTCTATCCTATCCTATCCTCTATCCTATCCTATCCTCTATCCTATCCTATCCTCTATCGTATCCTCTATCCTATCCTCTATCCTATCCTATTCTCTATCCTATCCTATCCTCTAACCTATCCTATCCTCTATCCTATCCTATCCTCTATCCTATCCGATCCTCTATCCAATCCTATCCTTTATCCTATCCTATCCTCTATCCTACTCTATCCTCTATCCTATCCTATCCTCTATCCTATCCTATCCTCTGTCCGACCCTCTATCCTATCCTATCCTCTATCCTATCCTATCCTTTATCCTATCGTATCCTCTATCCTATCCTATCCTCTATCCTATACTATCCTCTACCTTATCCTATCCTCTATCCTATCCAATTACCTATCCTATCCTCTATCCTATCCTTTCCTCTATCCTATCCTATCCTCTATCCGATCCTCTATCCTATCCTCTATCCTATCCTATCCTCTATCCTATCCTATCCTCTATCCTATCCTATCCTCTATCCTATCCTCTATCCTATCCTCTATCCTATCCTCTATCCTATCCTATCCTCTATCGTATCCTATTCTATCCTCTATCCTATCCTATCCTCTATCCTATCCTATCCTATCCTATCCTCTATCCTATCCTATCCTCTATCCTATCCTATCCTCTATCCTATCCTCTCCTCTATCCTATCCTATCCTCTATCCTATCCTATACTCTATCCTCTATCCTATCCTATCCTCTATCCTATCCTATCCTATCCTCTATCCTATCCTATCCTATCCTCTATCCTATCCTATCCTCTATCCTATCCTATCCTCTATCCTATCCTATCCTCTATCGTATCCTATCCTATCCTCTATCATATCCTATCCTCTATCCTAAACGCGCCTCAATCCTATTCTATCCTCTATCCTATCCTATCCTCTATCCTATCCTATCCTCTATCCTATCCTCTATCCTATCCTATCCTATCCTCTATCCTATCCTATCCTATCCTCTATCCTATCCTATCCATTATCCTATCCTATCCTCTATTCTATCCTATTCTCTATCCTATACTATCCTCCATCCTATCCTATCCTCTATCCTATCCTATCCTCTATCCTATCCTCTATACCATCCTCTATCCTATCCTATCCTCTATCCGATCCTCTATCCTATCCTATCCTCTAGAATATCGTTTACTCTATCATATCCTATCCTCTATCCTATAATATCATCTATCCTATTCTATCCTCTATACTATCCTATCCTCTATCCTATCCTATCCTCTATCCTATCCTCTCCTTTATCCTATCCTATCCTCTACTCTATCCTATCCTCTATCCTATACTATCCTCTATCCTATCCTATCCTCTATCCTATTCTATCCTCTATCCTATCCTATCCTCTATCCTATCCTATCCTCTATCCGATCCTCTATCCTATCCTATCATCTATCATATCCTATCCTCTATCCTATCCCATCCTCTATCCTATCCTATCCTCTATCCTATCCTATCCTCTATCCTATCCTCTATCCTATCCTATCCTCTATCCTATGCTCTATCCTATCCTATCCTCTATCCTATCCTCTCCTCTATCCTATCCTATCCTCTATCCTATCCTAACCTCTATCCTATCCTCTATCCTATCCTATCCTATCCTCTATCCTATCCTATCCTATCCTCTATCATATCCTATCCTCTATCCTATCCCATCCTCTATCCTATCCTATCCTCTATCCTATCCTATCCTCTATCCTATCCTATCCTCTATCCGATCCTCTATCCAATCCTATCCTTTATCCTATCCTATCCTCTATCCTACTCTATCCTCTATCCTATCCTATCCTCTATCCTATCCTATCCTCTGTCCGATCCTCTATCCTATCCTATCCTCTATCCTATACTATCCTCTATCCTATCCTATCCTCTATCCAATCCTATCCTTTATCCTATCCTATCCTCTATCCTACTCTATCCTCTATCCTATCCTATCCTCTATCCTATCCTATCCTCTGTCCGATCCTCTATCCTATCCTATCCTCTATCCTATCCTATCCTCTATCCAGCCTATCCTCTATCCTATCCTATCCTCTATCCTATCCTTTCCTCTATCCTATCCTATCCTCTATCCGATCCTCTATCCTGTCCTCTATCCTATCCTATCCTCTATCCTATCCTCTATCCTATCCTATCCTCTATCCTATCCTATCCTCTATCCAGCCTATCCTCTATCCTATCCTATCCTCTATCCCATCCTATCCTCTATCCTGTCCTATCTTCTATCCTATCCTATCCTCTATCCTATCCTCTATCCTATACTATCCTCTAACTTATCCTATCCTCTATCCTATCCAATTACCTATCCTATCCTCTATCCTATCCTATCCTCTATCCGATCGTATCCTCTATCAGATCCTCTATCCTATCCGATCCTCTATCCTATCCTATCCTCTATCCGATCGTATCCTCTATCAGACCCTCTATCCTATCCTATCATCTATCCTATCCTCTATCGTATCCTATCCTATCCTCTGTCCTGTCCTATCCTCTATCCTATCCTATCCTCTATCCTATCCTCTATACCATCCTCTATCCTATCCTATCCTCTATCCGATCCTCTATCCAATCCTATCCTTTATCCTATCCTATCCTCTATCCTACTCTATCCTCTATCCTATCCTATCCTCTATCCTATCCTATCCTCTGTCCGATCCTCTATCCTATCCTATCCTCTATCCTCTCCTATCCTTTATCCTATCCTATCCACTATCCTATCCTATCCTCTATCCTATACTATCCTCTACCTTATCCTATCCTCTATCCTATCCAATTGCCTATCCTATCCTCTATCCTATCCTTTCCTCTATCCTATCCTATCCTCTATCCGATCCTCTATCCTATCCTATCCTCTATAATATCGTTTACTCTATCATATCCTATCCTCTATCCTATAATATCATCTATCCTATTCTATCCTCTATACTATCCTATCCTCTATCCTATCCTATCCTCTATCCTATCCTCTCCTCTATCCTATCCTATCCTCTATCCTATCCTATAATCTATCCTCTATCCTATCCTACCCTCTTTCCTATCCTATCATCTATCCTATCCTATCTTCTATCCTATCGTTTCCTCTATCCTATCCTATCCTCTATCCTATCCTATCCTCTATCCGATCCTCTGTCCTATCCTATCCTCTATCCTATCCTCTATCCTATCCTATCCTATCCTATATCCTATCCTATCCTATCCTCTATCCTATCCTATCCTATCCTCTATCCTATCCTATCCTTTATCCTATCCTATCCTCTATTTTATCCTATCCTCTATCCTATACTATCCTCTATCCTATCCTATCCTATCCTCTATCCTATCCTATCCTATCCTCTATCATATCCTATCCTCTATCCTATCCCATCCTCTATCCTATCCTATCCTCTATCCTATCCTATCCTCTATCCTATCCTATCCTCTATCCGATCCTCTATCCTATCCTATCCTCTATCCGATCCTCTATCCTATCCTATCCTCTATCCTATCCTATCCTCTATCCTATCCTATCCTTTATCCTATCCTATCCTCTATCCTATCCTATCCTCTATCCTATACTATCCTCTACCTTATCCTATCCTCTATCCTATCCAATTACCTATCCTATCCTCTATCCTATCCTTTCCTCTATCCTATCCTATCCTCTATCCGATCCTCTACCCTATCCTCTATCCTATCCTATCCTCTATCCTATCCTATCCTATCCTCTACCTTATCCTATACTCTATCCTATCCAATTACCTATCCTATCCTCTATCCTATCCTATCCTCTATCCTATCCTCTATCCTATCCTCTATCCTATCCTATCCTCTATCCTATCCTATCCTCTATCCTATCCTATCCTCTATCCCATCCTATCCTCTATCCTTTCCTATCCTCTATCCTATCCTATCCTCTATCCTATCCTTTCCTCTATCCTATCCTATCCTCTATCCGATCCTCTATCGTATCCTCTATCCTATCCTCTATCCTATCCTATCCTCTATCCTATCCTATCCTCTATCCTATCCTATCCTATCCTCTACCTTATCCTATACTCTATCCTATCCAATTACCTATCCTATCCTCTATCCTATCCTATCCTCTATCCTATCCTCTATCCTATCCTCTATCCTCTCCTATCCTCTATCCTATCCTATCCTCTATCCTATCCTATCCTCTATCCTATCCTATCCTCTATCCCATCCTATCCTCTATCCTTTCCTATCCTCTATCCTATCCTATCCTCTAACTTATCCTATCCTCTATCCTATCCAATTACCTATCCTATCCTCTATCCTATCCTTTCCTCTATCCTATCCTATCCTCTATCCGATCCTCTATCCTGTCCTCTATCCTATCCTATCCTCTATCCTATCCTCTATCCTATCCTATCCTCTATCCTATCCTATCCTCTATCCAGCCTATCCTCTATCCTATCCTGTCCTCTATCCCATCCTATCCTCTATCCTGTCCTATCTTCTATCCTATCCTATCCTCTATCCTATCCTCTATCCTATCCTATCCTTTATCCTATCCTATCCTCTATCCTATCCTATCCTCTATCCTATACTATCCTCTAACTTATCCTATCCTCTATCCTATCCAATTACCTATCCTATCCTCTATCCTATTCTTTCCTCTATCCTATCCTATCCTCTATCCGATCCTCTACCCTATCCTCTATCCTATCCTCCATCCTATCCTATCCGATCCTCTATCCTATCCTCTATCCTATACTATCCTCTACCTTATCCTATCCTCTATCCTATCCAATTACCTATCCTATCCTCGATCCTATCCTATCCTCCATCCTATCCTATCCTCTATCAGATCCTCTATCCTATACTAGCCTCTACCTTATCCTCTCCCCTATCCTATCCAATTACCTATCCGATCCTCTATCCTATCCTATCCTCTATCCGATCGTATCCTCTATCAGATCCTCTATCCTATACGATCCTCTATCCTATCCTATCCTCTATCCGATCGTATCCTCTATCAGATCCTCTATCCTATCCTATCATCTATCCTATCCTCTATCGTATCCTATCCTATCCTCTGTCCTGTCCTATCCTCTATCCTATCCTATCCTATCCTCTATCATATCCTATCCTCTATCCTATCCCATCCTCTATCCTATCCTATCCTCTATCCTATCCTATCCTGTATCCTATCCTATCCTCTATCCGATCCTCTATCCAATCCTATCCTTTATCCTATCCTATCCTCTATTCTATCCTATCCTCTATCCTATACTATCCTCTATCGTATCCTCTATCCTATCCTCTATCCTACTCTATCCTCTATCCTATCCTATCCTCTATCCTATCCTATCCTCTATCCTATCCTATCCTCTATCGTATCCTCTATCCTATCCTCTATCCTATCCTATTCTCTATCCTATCCTATCCTCTAACCTATCCTATCCTCTATCCTATCCTATCCTCTATCCTATCCGATCCTCTATCCAATCCTATCCTTTATCCTATCCTATCCTCTATCCTACTCTATCCTCTATCCTATCCTATCCTCTATCCTATCCTATCCTCTGTCCGACCCTCTATCCTATCCTATCCTCTATCCTATCCTATCCTTTATCCTATCGTATCCTCTATCCTATCCTTTCCTCTATCCTATCCTATCCTCTATCCGATCCTCTATCGTATCCTCTATCCTATCCTCTATCCTATCCTATCCTCTATCCTATCCTATCCTCTATCCTATCCTATCCTATCCTCTACCTTATCCTATACTCTATCCTATCCAATTACCTATCCTATCCTCTATCCTATCCTATCCTCTATCCTATCCTCTATCCTATCCTCTATCCTCTCCTATCCTCTATCCTATCCTATCCTCTATCCTATCCTATCCTCTATCCTATCCTATCCTCTATCCCATCCTATCCTCTATCCTTTCCTATCCTCTATCCTATCCTATCCTCTAACTTATCCTATCCTCTATCCTATCCAATTACCTATCCTATCCTCTATCCTATCCTTTCCTCTATCCTATCCTATCCTCTATCCGATCCTCTATCCTGTCCTCTATCCTATCCTATCCTCTATCCTATCCTCTATCCTATCCTATCCTCTATCCTATCCTATCCTCTATCCAGCCTATCCTCTATCCTATCCTGTCCTCTATCCCATCCTATCCTCTATCCTGTCCTATCTTCTATCCTATCCTATCCTCTATCCTATCCTCTATCCTATCCTATCCTTTATCCTATCCTATCCTCTATCCTATCCTATCCTCTATCCTATACTATCCTCTAACTTATCCTATCCTCTATCCTATCCAATTACCTATCCTATCCTCTATCCTATTCTTTCCTCTATCCTATCCTATCCTCTATCCGATCCTCTACCCTATCCTCTATCCTATCCTCCATCCTATCCTATCCGATCCTCTATCCTATCCTCTATCCTATACTATCCTCTACCTTATCCTATCCTCTATCCTATCCAATTACCTATCCTATCCTCGATCCTATCCTATCCTCCATCCTATCCTATCCTCTATCAGATCCTCTATCCTATACTAGCCTCTACCTTATCCTCTCCCCTATCCTATCCAATTACCTATCCGATCCTCTATCCTATCCTATCCTCTATCCGATCGTATCCTCTATCAGATCCTCTATCCTATACGATCCTCTATCCTATCCTATCCTCTATCCGATCGTATCCTCTATCAGATCCTCTATCCTATCCTATCATCTATCCTATCCTCTATCGTATCCTATCCTATCCTCTGTCCTGTCCTATCCTCTATCCTATTCTATCCTCTATCCTATCCTCTATACCATCCTCTATCCTATCCTATCCTCTATCCGATCCTCTATCCTATCCTATCCTCTATCCTATCCTCTCCTTTATCCTATCCTATCCTCTACTCTATCCTATCCTCTATCCTATACTATCCTCTATCCTATCCTATCCTCTATCCTATTCTATCCTCTATCCTATCCTATCCTATCCTCTATCATATCCTATCCTCTATCCTATCCCATCCTCTATCCTATCCTATCCTCTATCCTATCCTATCCTGTATCCTATCCTATCCTCTATCCGATCCTCTATCCAATCCTATCCTTTATCCTATCCTATCCTCTATTCTATCCTATCCTCTATCCTATACTATCCTCTATCGTATCCTCTATCCTATCCTCTATCCTACTCTATCCTCTATCCTATCCTATCCTCTATCCTATCCTATCCTCTATCCTATCCTATCCTCTATCGTATCCTCTATCCTATCCTCTATCCTATCCTATTCTCTATCCTATCCTATCCTCTAACCTATCCTATCCTCTATCCTATCCTATCCTCTATCCTATCCGATCCTCTATCCAATCCTATCCTTTATCCTATCCTATCCTCTATCCTACTCTATCCTCTATCCTATCCTATCCTCTATCCTATCCTATCCTCTGTCCGACCCTCTATCCTATCCTATCCTCTATCCTATCCTATCCTTTATCCTATCGTATCCTCTATCCTATCCTATCCTCTATCCTATACTATCCTCTACCTTATCCTATCCTCTATCCTATCCAATTACCTATCCTATCCTCTATCCTATCCTTTCCTCTATCCTATCCTATCCTCTATCCGATCCTCTATCCTATCCTCTATCCTATCCTATCCTCTATCCTATCCTATCCTCTATCCTATCCTATCCTCTATCCTATCCTATCCTCTATCCTATCCTCTATCCTATCCTCTATCCTATCCTCTATCCTATCCTCTATCCTATCCTCTATCCTATCCTATCCTCTATCGTATCCTATTCTATCCTCTATCCTATCCTATCCTCTATCCTATCCTATCCTATCCTCTATCCTATCCTATCCTCTATCCTATCCTATCCTCTATCCTATCCTCTCCTCTATCCTATCCTATCCTCTATCCTATCCTATACTCTATCCTCTATCCTATCCTATCCTCTATCCTATCCTATCCTATCCTCTATCCTATCCTATCCTATCCTCTATCCTATCCTATCCTCTATCCTATCCTATCCTCTATCCTATCCTATCCTCTATCGTATCCTATCCTATCCTCTATCATATCCTATCCTCTATCCTAAACGCGCCTCAATCCTATTCTATCCTCTATCCTATCCTATCCTCTATCCTATCCTATCCTCTATCCTATCCTCTATCCTATCCTATCCTATCCTCTATCCTATCCTATCCTATCCTCTATCCTATCCTATCCATTATCCTATCCTATCCTCTATTCTATCCTATTCTCTATCCTATACTATCCTCCATCCTATCCTATCCTCTATCCTATCCTATCCTCTATCCTATCCTCTATACCATCCTCTATCCTATCCTATCCTCTATCCGATCCTCTATCCTATCCTATCCTCTAGAATATCGTTTACTCTATCATATCCTATCCTCTATCCTATAATATCATCTATCCTATTCTATCCTCTATACTATCCTATCCTCTATCCTATCCTATCCTCTATCCTATCCTCTCCTTTATCCTATCCTATCCTCTACTCTATCCTATCCTCTATCCTATACTATCCTCTATCCTATCCTATCCTCTATCCTATTCTATCCTCTATCCTATCCTATCCTCTATCCTATCCTATCCTCTATCCGATCCTCTATCCTATCCTATCATCTATCATATCCTATCCTCTATCCTATCCCATCCTCTATCCTATCCTATCCTCTATCCTATCCTATCCTCTATCCTATCCTCTATCCTATCCTATCCTCTATCCTATGCTCTATCCTATCCTATCCTCTATCCTATCCTCTATCCTATCCTCTCCTCTATCCTATCCTATCCTCTATCCTATCCTAACCTCTATCCTATCCTCTATCCTATCCTATCCTATCCTCTATCCTATCCTATCCTATCCTCTATCATATCCTATCCTCTATCCTATCCCATCCTCTATCCTATCCTATCCTCTATCCTATCCTATCCTCTATCCTATCCTATCCTCTATCCGATCCTCTATCCAATCCTATCCTTTATCCTATCCTATCCTCTATCCTACTCTATCCTCTATCCTATCCTATCCTCTATCCTATCCTATCCTCTGTCCGATCCTCTATCCTATCCTATCCTCTATCCTATACTATCCTCTATCCTATCCTATCCTCTATCCAATCCTATCCTTTATCCTATCCTATCCTCTATCCTACTCTATCCTCTATCCTATCCTATCCTCTATCCTATCCTATCCTCTGTCCGATCCTCTATCCTATCCTATCCTCTATCCTATCCTATCCTTTATCCTATCCTATCCACTATCCTATCCTATCCTCTATACTATACTATCCTCTACCTTATCCTATCCTCTATCCTATCCAATTGCCTATCCTATCCTCTATCCTATCCTTTCCTCTATCCTATCCTATCCTCTATCCGATCCTCTATCCTATCCTATCCTCTATAATATCGTTTACTCTATCATATCCTATCCTCTATCCTATAATATCATCTATCCTATTCTATCCTCTATACTATCCTATCCTCTATCCTATCCTATCCTCTATCCTATCCTCTCCTCTATCCTATCCTATCCTCTATCCTATCCTATAATCTATCCTCTATCCTATCCTACCCTCTTTCCTATCCTATCATCTATCCTATCCTATCTTCTATCCTATCGTTTCCTCTATCCTATCCGATCCTCTATCCTATCCTATCCTCTATCCTATCCTATCCTCTATCCTATCCTATCCTTTATCCTATCCTATCCTCTATCCTATCCTATCCTCTATCCTATACTATCCTCTACCTTATCCTATCCTCTATCCTATCCAATTACCTATCCTATCCTCTATCCTATCCTTTCCTCTATCCTATCCTATCCTCTATCCGATCCTCTATCCTATCCTCTATCCTATCCTATCCTCTATCCTATCCTATCCTATCCTCTACCTTATCCTATACTCTATCCTATCCAATTACCTATCCTATCCTCTATCCTATCCTATCCTCTATCCTATCCTCTATCCTATCCTCTATCCTCTCCTATCCTCTATCCTATCCTATCCTCTATCCTATCCTATCCTCTATCCTATCCTATCCTCTATCCCATCCTATCCTCTATCCTTTCCTATCCTCTATCCTATCCTATCCTCTATCCTATCCTTTCCTCTATCCTATCCTATCCTCTATCCGATCCTCTATCCTATCCTCTATCCTATCCTATCCTCTATCCTATCCTATCCTCTATCCTATCCTATCCTCTATCCTATCCTATCCTCTATCCTATCCTATCCTCTATCCTATCCTATCCTATCCTCTACCTTATCCTATACTCTATCCTATCCAATTACCTATCCTATCCTCTATCCTATCCTATCCTCTATCCTATCCTCTATCCTATCCTCTATCCTCTCCTATCCTCTATCCTATCCTATCCTCTATCCTATCCTATCCTCTATCCCATCCTATCCTCTATCCTTTCCTATCCTCTATCCTATCCTATCCTCTAACTTATCCTATCCTCTATCCTATCCAATTACCTATCCTATCCTCTATCCTATCCTTTCCTCTATCCTATCCTATCCTCTATCCGATCCTCTATCCTGTCCTCTATCCTATCCTATCCTCTATCCTATCCTCTATCCTATCCTATCCTCTATCCAGCCTATCCTCTATCCTATCCTATCCTCTATCCCATCCTATCCTCTATCCTGTCCTATCTTCTATCCTATCCTATCCTCTATCCTATCCTCTATCCTATCCTATCCTCTATCCTATCCTGTTCTCTATCCTATCCTATCATCTATCCTATTCTATCCTCTATCCTATCCTATCCTCTATCCTATCCTATCCTTTATCCTATCCTATCCTCTATCCTATCCTATCCTCTATCCTATACTATCCTCTAACTTATCCTATCCTCTATCCTATCCAATTACCTATCCTATCCTCTATCCTATTCTTTCCTCTATCCTATCCTATCCTCTATCCGATCCTCTACCCTATCCTCTATCCTATCCTCCATCCTATCCTATCCGATCCTCTATCCTATCCTCTATCCTATACTATCCTCTACCTTATCCTATCCTCTATCCTATCCAATTACCTATCCTATCCTCGATCCTATCCTATCCTCCATCCTATCCTATCCTCTATCAGATCCTCTATCCTATACTAGCCTCTACCTTATCCTCTCCCCTATCCTATCCAATTACCTATCCGATCCTCTATCCTATCCTATCCTCTATCCGATCGTATCCTCTATCAGATCCTCTATCCTATACGATCCTCTATCCTATCCTATCCTCTATCCGATCGTATCCTCTATCAGATCCTCTATCCTATCCTATCATCTATCCTATCCTCTATCGTATCCTATCCTATCCTCTGTCCTGTCCTATCCTCTATCCTATCCTATCCTCTATCCTATCCTCTATACCATCCTCTATCCTATCCTATCCTCTATCCGATCCTCTATCCTATCCTATCCTCTATCCTATCCTCTCCTTTATCCTATCCTATCCTCTACTCTATCCTATCCTCTATCCTATACTATCCTCTATCCTATCCTATCCTCTATCCTATTCTATCCTCTATCCGATCCTCTATCCAATCCTATCCTTTATACTATCCTATCCTCTATCCTACTCTATCCTCTATCCTATCCTATCCTCTATCCTATCCTATCCTCTATCCTATCCTATCCTCTATCCGATCCTCTATCCTATCCTATCCTCTATCATATTCTATCCTCTATCCTATCCCATCCTCTATCCTATCCCATCCTCTATCCTATCCTATCCTCTATCCTATCCTATCCTCTATCCTATCCTCTATCCTATCCTATCCTCTATCCTATCCTCTATCCTATCCTATCCTCTATCCTATCCTCTCCTCTATCCTATCCTATCCTCTATCCTATCCTATCCTCTATCCTATCCTCTATCCTATCCTATCCTATCCTCTATCCTATCCTATCCTATCCTCTATCATATCCTATCCTCTATCCTATCCCATCCTCTATCCTATCCTATCCTCTATCCTATCCTATCCTGTATCCTATCCTATCTTCTATCCGATCCTCTATCCAATCCTATCCTTTATCCTATCCTATCCTCTATCCTACTCTATCCTCTATCCTATCCTATCCTCTATCCTATCCTATCCTGTGTCCGATCCTCTATCCTATCCTATCCTCTATCCTATACTATCCTCTATCCTATCCTATCCTCTATCCGATCCTCTATCCAATCCTATCCTTTATCCTATCCTATCCTCTATCCTACTCTATCCTCTATCCTATCCTATCCTCTATCCTATCCTATCCTCTGTCCGATCCTCTATCCTACCCTATCCTCTATCCTATCCTATCCTTTATCCTATCCTATCCACTATCCCATCCTATCCTCTATCCTATACTATCCTCTACCTTATCCTATCCTCTATCCTATCCAATTGCCTATCCTATCCTCTATCCTATCCTTTCCTCTATCCTATCCTATCCTCTATCCGATCCTCTATCCTATCCTATCCTCTATAATATCGTTTACTCTATCATATCCTATCCTCTATCCTATAATATCATCTATCCTATTCTATCCTCTATACTATCCTATCCTCTATCCTATCCTATCCTCTATCATATCCTCTCCTCTATCCTATCCTATCCTCTATCCTATCCTATAATCAATCCTCTATCATATCCTACCCTCTTTCCTATCCTATCATCTATCCTATCCTAACTTCTATCCTATCGTTTCCTCTATCCTATCCTATCATCTATCCTATCCTATCCTCTATCCGATCCTCTGTCCTATCCTATCCTCTATCCTATCCTCTATCCGATCCTCTATCCAACCCTATCCTTTATCCTAACCTATCCTCTATCCTACTCTATCCTCTATCCTATCCTATCCTCTATCCTATCCTATCCTCTATCCGATCCTCTATCCTATCCTATCCTCTATCCGATCCTCTATCCTATCCTATCCTCTATCCTATCCTATCCTCTATCCTATCCTATCCTTTATCCTATCCTATCCTCTATCCTATCCTATCCTCTATCCTATACTATCCTCTACCTTATCCTATCCACTATCCTATCCAATTACCTATCCTATCCTCTATCCTATCCTTTCCTCTATCCTATCCTATCCTCTATCCGATCCTCTATCCTATCCTCTATCCTATCCTATCCTCTATCCTATCCTATCCTATCCTCTACCTTATCCTATACTCAATCCTATCCAATTACCTATCCTATCCTCTATCCTATCCTATCCTCTATCCTATCCTCTATCCTATCCTCTATCCTCTCCTATCCTCTATCCTATCCTATCCTCTATCCTATCCTATCCTCTATCCTATCCTATCCTCTATCCCATCCTATCCTCTATCCTTTCCTATCCTCTATCCTATCCTATCCTCTATCCTATCCTTTCCTCTATCCTATCCTATCCTCTATCCGATCCTCTATCGTATCCTCTATCCTATCCTCTATCCTATCCTATCCTCTATCCTATCCTATCCTCTATCCTATCCTATCCTATCCTCTAACTTATCCTATCCTCTATCCTATCCAATTACCTATCCTATCCTCTATCCTATCCTTTCCTCTATCCTATCCTATCCTCTATCCGATCCTCTATCCTGTCCTCTATCCTATCCTATCCTCTATCCTATCCTCTATCCTATCCTATCCTCTATCCTATCCTATCCTCTATCCAGCCTATCCTCTATCCTATCCTATCCTCTATCCCATCCTATCCTCTATCCTGTCCTATCTTCTATCCTATCCTATCCTCCACCCTATCCTCTATCCTATCCTATCCTCTATCCTATACTATCCTCTAACTTATCCTATCCTCTATCCTATCCAATTACCTATCCTATCCTCTATCCTATTCTTTCCTCTATCCTATCCTATCCTCTATCCGATCCTCTACCCTATCCTCTATCCTATCCTCCATCCTCTCCTATCCGATCCTCTATCCTATCCTCTATCCTATACTATCCTCTACCTTATCCTATCCTCTATCCTATCCAATTACCTATCCTATCCTCGATCCTATCCTATCCTCCATCCTATCCTATCCTCTATCAGATGCTCTATCCTATACTAGCCTCTACCTTATCCTCTCCCCTATCCTATCCAATTACCTATCCGATCCTCTATCCTATCCTATCCTCTATCCGATCGTATCCTCTATCAGATCCTCTATCCTATCCGATCCTCTATCCTATCCTATCCTCTATCCGATCGTATCCTCTATCAGACCCTCTATCCTACCCTATCATCTATCCTATCCTCTATCGTATCCTATCCTATCCTCTGTCCTGTCCTATCCTCTATCCTATCCTATCCTCTATCCTATCCTCTATACCATCCTCTATCCTATCCTATCCTCTATCCGATCCTCTATCCTATCCTATCCTCTATAATATCGTTTACTCTATCATATCCTATCCTCTATCCTATAATATCATCTATCCTATCCTATCCTCTATCCTATCCTCTCCTCTATCCAATCCTATCCTCTATCCTATCCTATCCTCTATCCTATCCTATCCTCTATCCTATCCTCTATCCTATCCTCTATCCTATCCTTTCCTATCCTCTATCCTATCCTATCCTATCCTCTATCCTATCCTATCCTGTATCCTATCCTATCCTCTATTCGATCCTATCCTCTATCCTATACTATCCTCTATCCTATCCTATCCTCTATCCTATCCTATCCTCTATCCGATCCTCTATCCTATCCTATCCTCTATCATATCCTATCCTCTATCCTATCCCATCATCTATCCTATCCTATCCTCTATCCTATCCTATCCTCTATCTTATCCTCTATCCTATCCTATCCTCTAATCTATCCTATCCTCTATCCTATACTGCCCTCTATCCTATCCTATCCTCTATCCTATCCTATCCTCTATCCCATCCTATCCTCTATCATTTCCTATCCTTTATCCTATCCTATCCTCTATCCTATACTATCCTCTATCCTATCCTATCCTCTATCCTATCCTCTATACCATCCTCTATCCTATCCTATCCTATCTAGAATATCGTTTACTCTATCATATCCTATCCTCTATCCTATAATATCATCTATCCTATTCTATCCTCTATACTATCCTATCCTCTATCCTATCCTATCCTGTATCCTATCCTCTCATTTATCCTATCCTATCCTCTACTCTATCCTATCCTCTATCCTATACTATCCTCTATCCTATCCTATCCTCTATCCTATTCTATCCTCTATCCGATCCTCTATCCAATCCTATCCTTTATACTATCCTATCCTCTATCCTACTCTATCCCCTATCCTATCCTATCCTCTATCCTATCCTATTCTCTATCCGATCCTCTATCCTATCCTATCCTCTATCCGATCCTCTATCCTATCCTATCCTCTATCATATCCTATCCTCTATCCTATCCCATCCTCTATCCTATCCTATCCTCTATCCTATCCTATCCTCTATCCTATCCTCTATCGTATCCTATCCTCTATCCTATCCTCTATCCTATCCTATCCTCTATCCTATCCTCTCCTCTATCCTACCCTATCCTCTATTCTATCCTATCCTCTATCCTATACTATCCTCTATCCGATCCTCTATCCTATCCTATCCTCTATCCAATCCTATCCTCTATCCTATCTATCCTCTATCCTATCCTATCCTCTATCATATCCTATCCTCTATCCTATCCCATCCTCTATCCTATCCTATCCTCTATTATATCCTATCCTCTATCCTATACTATCCTCTATCCTATCCTATCCTCTATCCTATCCTATCCTCTATCCGATCCTCTATCCTATCCTATCCTCTATCCAATCCTATCCTCTATCCTATCTATCCTCTATCCTATCCTATCCTCTATCCTATCCTATCCTCTATCCTATCCTCTATCCTATCCTATCCTCTATCCTATCCTATCCTATCCTCTATCCTCTATCCTATCCTATCCTCTATCCTATCCTATCCTCTATCCTATCCTATCCTATCCTCTATCCTATCCTATCCTCTATCCTATCCTATCCTCTATCCTATCCTCTCATCTATCCTATCCTATCCTCTATCCTATCCTATACTCTATACTCTATCCTATCCTACCCACTTTCCTATCCTATCATCTATCCTATCCTATCTTCTATCCTATCCTTTCCTCTATCCTATCCTATCCTCTATCCTATCCTATCCTCTATCCTATCCTATCCTCTATCCTATCCTATCCTCTATCCTATCCTCTATACCATCCTCTATCCTATCCTATCCTCTATCCGATCCTCTATCCTATCCTATCCTCTATAATATCGTTTACTCTATCATATCCTATCCTCTATCCTATAATATCATCTATCCTATTCTATCCTCTACTCTATCCTATCCTCTATCCTATACTATCCTCTATCCTATCCTATCCTCTATCCTATTCTATCCTCTATCCGATACTCTATCCAATCCTATCCTTTATACTATCCTATCCTCTATCCTACTCTATCCTCTATCCTACTCTATCCTCTATCCTATCCTATCCTCTATCCTATCCTATCCTCTATCCGATCCTCTATCCTATCCTATCCTCTATCCGATCCTCTATCCTATCCTATCCTCTATCATATCCTATCCTCTATCCTATCCCATCATCTATCCTATCCTATCCTCTATCCTATCCTATCCTCTATCCTATCCTATCCTATCCTCTATCCTATCCTATCCTCTATCCTATCCTATCCTCTATCCTATCCTATCCTCTATCGTATCCTATCCTATCCTCTATCATATCCTATCCTCTATCCTAAACGCTCCTCAATCCTATTCTATCCTCTATCCTATCCTATCCTCTATCCTATCCTATCCTATCCTCTATCCTATCCTATCCTATCCTCTATCCTATCCTATCCTCTATCCTATCCTATCCTCTATCCTATCCTCTCCTCTATCCTATCCTATCCTCTATCCTATCCTATACTCTATCCTCTATCCTATCCTACCCTCTTTCCTATCCTATCATCTATCCTATCCTATCTTCTATCCTATCCTTTCCTCTATCCTATCCTATCCTCTATCCTATCCTATCCTCTATCCGATCCTCTATCCTATCCTATCCTCTATCCTATCCTCTATCCTATCCTATCCTATCCTCTATCCTATCCTATCCTATCCTCTATCATATCCTATCCTCTATCCTATCCCATCCTCTATCCTATCCTATCCTCTATCCTATCCTATCCTCTATCCTATCCTATCCTCTATCCGATCCTCTATCCAATCCTATCCTTTAAACTATCCTATCCTCTATCCTACTCTATCCTCTATCCTATCCTATCCTCTATCCTATCCTATCCTCTGTCCGATCCTCTATCCTATCCTATCCTCTATCCTATCCTATCCTCTATCCTATCCTATCCTCTATCCTATCCTATCCTCTATCCTATCCTATCCTCTATCCGATCCTCTATCCTATCCTATCCTCTATCCTATCCTCTATCCTATCCTATCCTATCCTCTATCCTATCCTATCCTATCCTCTATCATATCCTATCCTCTATCCTATCCCATCCTCTATCCTATCCTATCCTCTATCCTATCCTATCCTCTATCCTATACTATCCTCTATCCTATCCTATCCTCTATCCGATCCTCTATCCAATCCTATCCTTTATCCTATCCTATCCTCTATCCTACTCTATCCTCTATCCTATCCTATCCTCTATCCTATCCTATCCTCTGTCCGATCCTCTATCCTATCCTATCCTTTATCCTATCCTATACTTTATCCTATCCTATCCACTATCCTATCCTATCCTCTATCCTATACTATCCTCTACCTTATCCTATCCTCTATCCTATCCAATTGCCTATCCTATCCTCTATCCTATCCTTTCCTCTATCCTATCCTATCCTCTATCCGATCCTCTATCCTATCCTATCCTCTATAATATCGTTTACTCTATCATATCCTATCCTCTATCCTATAATATCATCTATCCTCTTCTATCCTCTATACTATCCTATCCTCTATCCTATCCTATCCTCTATCCTATCCTCTCCTCTATCCTATCCTATCCTCTATCCTATCCTATAATCTATCCTCTATCCTATCCTACCCTCTTTCCTATCCTATCATCTATCCTATCCTATCTTCTATCCTATCGTTTCCTCTATCCTATCCTATCCTCTATCCTATCCTATCCTCTATCCGATCCTCTGTCCTATCCTATCCTCTATCCTATCCTCTATCCTATCCTATCCTATCCTATATCCTATCCTATCCTATCCTCTATCCTATCCTATCCTATCCTCTATCCTATCCTATCCTATCCTCTGTCATATCCTATCCTCTATCCTATCCCATCCTCTATCCTATCCTATCCTCTATCCTATCCTATCCTCTATCCTATCCTATCCTCTATCTGATCCTCTATCCAATCCTATCCTTTATCCTATCCTATCCTCTATCCTACTCTATCCTCTATCCTATCCTATCCTCTATCCTATCCTATCCTCTGTCCGATCCTCTATCCTATCCTATCCTCTATCCTATCCTATCCTTTATCCTATCCTATCCTCTATCCTATCCTATCCTCTATCCTACTCTATCCTCTATCCTATCCTATCCTCTATCCTATCCTATCCTCTGTCCGATCCTCTATCCTTTCCTATCCTCTATCCTATCCTATCCTTTATCCTATCCTATCCTCTATCCTATCCTATCCTGTATCCTATCCTATCCTCTATTCTATCCTATCCTCTATCCTATACTATCCTCTATCCTATCCTATCCTCTATCCGATCCTCTATCCTATCCTCTATCCTATCCTATCCTCTATCCTATCCTCTATCCGATCCTCTATCCTATCCTCTATCCTATCCTATCCTCTATCCTATCCTATCCTATCCTCTACCTTATCCTATACTCTATCCTATCCAATTACCTATCCTCTCCTCTATCCTATCCTATCCTCTATCCTATCCTCTATCCTATCCTCTATCCTCTCCTATCCTCTATCCTATCCTATCCTCTATCCTATCCTATCCTCTATCCGATCCTCTATCCAATCCTATCCTTTAAACTATCCTATCCTCTATCCTACTCTATCCTCTATCCTATCCTATCCTCTAACCTATCCTATCCTCTGTCCGATCCTCTATCCTATCCTATCCTCTATCCTATCCTATCCTTTATCCTATCCTATCCTCTATCCTATCCTATCCTCTATCCTATACTATCCTCTATCCTATCCTATCCTCTATCCTATCCTATCCTATCCTCTATCCTATCCTCTATCCTATCCTCTATCCTATCCTATCCTATCCTCTATCCTATCCTATCCTATCCTCTATCCTATCCTATCCTGTATCCTATCCTATCCTCTATTCTATCCTATCCTCTATCCTATACTATCCTCTATCCTATCCTATCCTCTATCCGATCCTCTATCCAATCCTATCCTTTATCCTATCCTATCCTCTATCCTACTCTATCCTCTATCCTATCCTATCCTCTATCCTATCCTATCCTCTGTCCGATCCTCTATCCTATCCTATCCTCTATCCTATCCTATCCTTTATCCTATCCTATCCACTATCCTATCCTATCCTCTATCCTATACTATCCTCTACCTTATCCTATCCTCTATCCTATCCAATTGCCTATCCTATCCTCTATCCTATCCTTTCCTCTATCCTATCCTATCCTCTATCCGATCCTCTATCCTATCCTATCCTCTATAATATCGTTTACTCTATCATATCCTATCCTCTATCCTATAATATCATCTATCCTATTCTATCCTCTATACTATCCTATCCTCTATCCTATTCTATCCTCTATCCTATCCTCTCCTCTATCCTATCCTATCCTCTATCCTATCCTATAATCTATCCTCTATCCTATCCTACCCTCTTTCCTATCCTATCATCTATCCTATCCTATCTTTTATCCTATCGTTTCCTCTATCCTACTCTATCCTCTATCCTATCCTATCCTCTATCCTATCCTATCCTCTGTCCGATCCTCTATCCTATCCTATCCTCTATCCTATCCTATCCTTTATCCTATCCTATCCACTATCCTATCCTATCCTCTATCCTATACTATCCTCTACCTTATCCTATCCTCTATCCTATCCAATTGCCTATCCTATCCTCTATCCTATCCTATCCTCTATCCGATCCTCTATCCTATCCTATCCTCTATCCGATCCTCTATCCTCTATCCTACTCTATCCTCTATCCTATCCTATCCTCTATCCTATCCTATCCTCTGTCCGATCCTCTATCCTATCCTATCCTCTATCCTATCCTATCCTCTATCCTATCCTATCCTATCCTCTATCCTATCCTATCCTCTATCCTATCCTATCCTCTATCCTATCCTATCCTCTATCCTATCCTATCCTCTATCGTATCCTATCCTATCCTCTATCATATCCTATCCTCTATCCTAAACGCTCCTCAATCCTATTCTATCCTCTATCCTATCCTATCCTCTATCCTATCCTATCCTATCCTATCCTCTATCCTATCCTATCCTCTATCCTATCCTATCCTCTATCCTATCCTCTCCTCTATCCTATCCTATCCTCTATCCTATCCTATACTCTATCCTCTATCCTATCCTACCCTCTTTCCTATCCTATCATCTATCCTATCCTATCTTCTATCCTATCCTTTCCTCTATCCTATCCTATCCTCTATCCTATCCTATCCTCTATCCGATCCTCTATCCTATCCTATCCTCTATCCTATCCTATCCTATCCTCTATCCTATCCTATCCTCTGTCCGATCCTCTATCCTAACCTATCCTCTATCCTATCCTATCCTTTATCCTATCCTATCCTCTATCCTATCCTATCCTCTATCCTATACTATCCTCTATCCTATCCTATCCTCTATCCTATCCTATCCTCTATCCTATCCTCTATCCTATCCTATCCTATCCTCTATCCTATCCTATCCTATCCTCTATCCTATCCTATCCTGTATCCTATCCTATCCTCCATTCTATCCTATCCTCTAACCTATACTATCCTCTATCCTATCCTATCCTCTATCCGATCTTCTATCCAATCCTATCCTTTATCCTATCCTATCCTCTATCCTACTCTATCCTCTATCCTATCCTATCCTCTATCCTATCCTATCCTCTGTCCGATCCTCTATCCTATCCTATCCTCTATCCTATCCTATCCTTTATCCTATCCTATCCACTATTTTATCCTATCCTCTATCCTATACTATCCTCTACCTTATCCTATCCTCTATCCTATCCAATTGCCTATCCTATCCTCTATCCTATCCTTTCCTCTATCCTATCCTATCCTCTATCCGATCCTCTATCCTATCCTATCCTCTATAATATCGTTTACTCTATCATATCCTATCCTCTATCCTATAATATCATCTATCCTATTCTATCCTCTATACTATCCTATCCTCTATCCTATCCTATCCTTTATCCTATCCTATCCTCTATCCTATCCTATCCTCTATCCTATACTATCCTCTACCTTATCCTATCCTCTATCCTATCCAATTACCTATCCTATCCTCTATCCTATCCTTTCCTCTATCCTATCCTATCCTCTATCCGATCCTCTATCCTATCCTCTATCCTATCCTATCCTCTATCCTATCCTATCCTATCCTCTACCTTATCCTATACTCTATCCTATCCAATTACCTATCCTATCCTCTATCCTATCCTATCCTCTATCCTATCCTCTATCCTATCCTCTATCCTCTCCTATCCTCTATCCTATCCTATCCTCTATCCTATCCTATCCTCTATCCTATCCTATCCTCTATCCCATCCTATCCTCTATCCTTTCCTATCCTCTATCCTATCCTATCCTCGATCCTATCCTCTATCCTATCCTATCCTCTATCCTATCCTATTCTCTATCCTATTCTATCATCTATCCTATCCTATCCTCTATCCTATACTATCCTCTAACTTATCCTATCCTCTATCCTATCCAATTACCTATCCTATCCTCTATCCTATTCTTTCCTCTATCCTATCCTATCCTCTATCCTATCCTATCCTCTATCCTATCCTATCCTCTATCCTATCCTATCCTCTATCCTATCCTATCCTCTATCGTATCCTATCCTATCCTCTATCATATCCTATCCTCTACCCTAAACGCGCCTCAATCCTATTCTATCCTCTATCCTATCCTATACTCTATCCTATCCTATCCTATCCTATCCTCTATCCTATCCTATCCTCTATCCTATCCTCTCCTCTATCCTATCCTATCCTCTATCCTATCCTATACTCTATCCTCTATCCTATCCTACCCTCTTTCCTATCCTATCATCTATCCTATCCTATCTTCTATCCTATCCTTTCCTCTATCCTATCCTATCCTCTATCCTATCCTATCCTCTATCCGATCCTCTATCCTATCCTATCCTCTATCCTATCCTCTATCCTATCCTATCCTATCCTCTATCCTATCCTATCCTATCCTCTATCCTATCCTATCCTTTATCCTATCCTATCCTCTATTCTATCCTATTCTCTATCCTATACTATCCTCCATCCTATCCTATCCTCTATCCTATCCTATCCTCTATCCTATCCTCTATACCATCCTCTATCATATCCTATCCTCTATCCGATCCTCTATCCTATCCTATCCTCTAGAATATCGTTTACTCTATCATATCCTATCCTCTATCCTATAATATCATCTATCCTATTCTATCCTCTATACTATCCTATCCTCTATCCTATCCTATCCTCTATCCTATCCTCTCCTTTATCCTATCCTATCCTCTACTCTATCCTATCCTCTATCCTATACTATCCTCTATCCTATCCTATCCTCTATCCTATTCTATCCTCTATCCGATCCTCTATCCAATCCTATCCTATCCTCTATCCTATCCTATCCTCTATCCGATCCTCTATCCTATCCTATCCTCTATCCTATCCTATCCTCTATCATATCCTATCCTCTATCCTATCCCATCCTCTATCCTATCCTATCCTCTATCCTATCCTCTCCTCTATCCTATCCTATCCTCTATCCTATCCTATCCTCTATCCTATCCTATCCTCTATCCTATCCTCTATCCTATCCTATCCTATCCTCTATCCTATCCTATCCTCTATCCTATCCTATCCTCTATCCTATCCTATCCTCTATCCTATCCTATCCTCTATCCGATCCTCTATCCAATCCTATCCTTTATCCTATCCTATCCTCTATCCTACTATATCCTCTATCCTATGCTATCCTCTATCCTATCCTATCCTCTGTCCGATCCTCTATCCTATCGTATCCTCTATCCTATCCTATCCTTTATCCTATCCTATCCTCTATCCTATCCTATCCTCTATCCTATACTATCCTCTATCCTATCCTATCCTATCCTCTATCCTATCCTATTCGCTATCCTATCCTCTATCCTATCCTATCCTATCCTCTATCTTATCCTATCCTATCCTCTATCCTATCCTATCCTGTATCCTATCCTATCCTCTATAATATCGTTTACTCTATCATATCCTATCCTCTATCCTATAATATCATCTATCCTATTCTATCCTCTATACTATCCTATCCTCTATCCTATCCTATCCTTTATCCTATCCTATCCTCTATCCTATCCTATCCTCTATCCTATACTATCCTCTACCTTATCCTATCCTCTATCCTATCCAATTACCTATCCTATCCTCTATCCTATCCTTTCCTCTATCCTATCCTATCCTCTATCCGATCCTCTATCCTATCCTCTATCCTATCCTATCCTCTATCCTATCCTATCCTATCCTCTACCTTATCCTATACTCTATCCTATCCAATTACCTATCCTATCCTCTATCCTATCCTATCCTCTATCCTATCCTCTATCCTATCCTCTATCCTCTCCTATCCTCTATCCTATCCTATCCTCTATCCTATCCTATCCTCTATCCTATCCTATCCTCTATCCCATCCTATCCTCTATCCTTTCCTATCCTCTATCCTATCCTATCCTCGATCCTATCCTCTATCCTATCCTATCCTCTATCCTATCCTATTCTCTATCCTATTCTATCATCTATCCTATCCTATCCTCTATCCTATCCTATCCTTTATCCTATCCTATCCTCTATCCTATCCTATCCTCTATCCTATACTATCCTCTAACTTATCCTATCCTCTATCCTATCCAATTACCTATCCTATCCTCTATCCTATTCTTTCCTCTATCCTATCCTATCCTCTATCCTATCCTATCCTCTATCCTATCCTATCCTCTATCCTATCCTATCCTCTATCCTATCCTATCCTCTATCGTATCCTATCCTATCCTCTATCATATCCTATCCTCTACCCTAAACGCGCCTCAATCCTATTCTATCCTCTATCCTATCCTATACTCTATCCTATCCTATCCTATCCTATCCTCTATCCTATCCTATCCTCTATCCTATCCTCTCCTCTATCCTATCCTATCCTCTATCCTATCCTATACTCTATCCTCTATCCTATCCTACCCTCTTTCCTATCCTATCATCTATCCTATCCTATCTTCTATCCTATCCTTTCCTCTATCCTATCCTATCCTCTATCCTATCCTATCCTCTATCCGATCCTCTATCCTATCCTATCCTCTATCCTATCCTCTATCCTATCCTATCCTATCCTCTATCCTATCCTATCCTATCCTCTATCCTATCCTATCCTTTATCCTATCCTATCCTCTATTCTATCCTATTCTCTATCCTATACTATCCTCCATCCTATCCTATCCTCTATCCTATCCTATCCTCTATCCTATCCTCTATACCATCCTCTATCATATCCTATCCTCTATCCGATCCTCTATCCTATCCTATCCTCTAGAATATCGTTTACTCTATCATATCCTATCCTCTATCCTATAATATCATCTATCCTATTCTATCCTCTATACTATCCTATCCTCTATCCTATCCTATCCTCTATCCTATCCTCTCCTTTATCCTATCCTATCCTCTACTCTATCCTATCCTCTATCCTATACTATCCTCTATCCTATCCTATCCTCTATCCTATTCTATCCTCTATCCGATCCTCTATCCAATCCTATCCTATCCTCTATCCGATCCTCTATCCTATCCTATCCTCTATCCTATCCTATCCTCTATCATATCCTATCCTCTATCCTATCCCATCCTCTATCCTATCCTATCCTCTATCCTATCCTCTCCTCTATCCTATCCTATCCTCTATCCTATCCTATCCTCTATCCTATCCTATCCTCTATCCTATCCTCTATCCTATCCTATCCTATCCTCTATCCTATCCTATCCTACCCTCTATCATATCCTATCCTCTATCCTATCCCATCCTCTATCCTATCCTATCCTCTATCCTATCCTATCCTCTATCCTATCCTATCCTCTATCCGATCCTCTATCCAATCCTATCCTTTATCCTATCCTATCCTCTATCCTACTCTATCCTCTATCCTATCCTATCCTCTATCCTATACTATCCTCTATCCTATCCTATCCTATCCTCTATCCTATCCTATTCGCTATCCTATCCTCTATCCTATCCTATCCTATCCTCTATCTTATCCTATCCTATCCTCTATCCTATCCTATCCTGTATCCTATCCTATCCTCTATTCTATCCTATCCTCTATCCTATACTATCCTCTATCCTATCCTATCCTCTATCCGATCCTCTATCCAATCCTATCCTTTATCCTATCCTATCCTCTATCCTACTCTATCCTCTATCCTATCCTATCCTCTATCCTATCCTATCCTCTGTCCGATCCTCTATCCTATCCTATCCTCTATCCTATCCTATCCTTTATCCTATCCTATCCACTAACCTATCCTATCCTCTATCCTATACTATCCTCTACCTTATCCTATCCTCTATCCTATCCAATTGCCTATCCTATCCTCTATCCTATCCTTTCCTCTATCCTATCCTATCCTCTATCCGATCCTCTATCCTATCCTATCCTCTATAATATCGTTTACTCTATCGTACCCTATCCTCTATCCTATAATATCATCTATCCTATTCTATCCTCTATACTATCCTATCCTCTATCCTATCCTATCCTCTATCC
Organism: Halictus rubicundus; assembly: GCF_050948215.1. Taxonomy (NCBI): domain Eukaryota; kingdom Metazoa; phylum Arthropoda; class Insecta; order Hymenoptera; family Halictidae; genus Halictus; species Halictus rubicundus. The sequence continues at coordinate 113,611 of NW_027488740.1, read as the reverse complement.
TATCCTCTCCTCTATCCTATCCTATCCTCTATCCTATCCTATAATCTATCCTCTATCCTATCCTACCCTCTTTCCTATCCTATCATCTATCCTATCCTATCTTCTATCCTATCGTTTCCTCTATCCTATCCTATCCTCTATCCTATCCTATCCTCTATCCTATCCTATAATCTATCCTCTATCCTATCCTACCCTCTTTCCTATCCTATCATCTATCCTATCCTATCTTCTATCCTATCGTTTCCTCTATCCTATCCTATCCTCTATCCTATCCTATCCTCTATCCGATCCTCTGTCCTAGCCTATCCTCTATCCTATCCTCTATCCTATCCTATCCTATCCTATATCCTATCCTATCCTATCCTCTATCCTATCCTATCCTATCCTCTATCCTATCCTATCCTTTATCCTATCCTATCCTCTATCCTACTCTATCCTCTATCCTATCCTATCCTCTATCCTATCCTATCCTCTATCCGATCCTCTATCCTATCCTATCCTCTATCCGATCCTCTATCCTATCCTATCCTCTATCCTATCCTATCCTCTATCCTATCCTATCCTTTATCCTATCCTATCCTCTATCCTATCCTATCCTCTATCCTATACTATCCTCTACCTTATCCTATCCTCTATCCTATCCAATTACCTATCCTATCCTCTATCCTATCCTTTCCTCTATCCTATCCTATCCTCTATCCGATCCTCTATCCTATCCTCTATCCTATCCTATCCTCTATCCTATCCTATCCTATCCTCTACCTTATCCTATACTCTATCCTATCCAATTACCTATCCTATCCTCTATCCTATCCTATCCTCTATCCTATCCTCTATCCTCTCCTATCCTCTATCCTATCCTATCCTCTATCCTATCCTATCCTCTATCCTATCCTATCCTCTATCCTATCTATCCTCTATCCTATCCTATCCTCTATCATATCCTATCCTCTATCCTATCCCATCCTCTATCCTATCCTATCCTCTATTCTATCCTATCCTCTATCCTATACTATCCTCTATCCTATCCTATCCTCTATCCTATCCTATCCTCTATCCGATCCTCTATCCTATCCTATCCTCTATCCAATCCTATCCTCTATCCTATCTATACTCTATCCTATCCTATCCTCTATCCTATCCTATCCTCTATCCTATCCTATCCTCTATCCTATCCTCTATCCTATCCTCTATCCTATCCTATCCTCTATCCTATCCTATCCTCTATCCTATCCTATCCTATCCTCTATCCTCTATCCTATCCTATCCTCTATCCTATCCTATCCTCTATCCTATCCTATCCTATCCTCTATCCTATCCTATCCTCTATCCTATCCTATCTTCTATCCTATCCTCTCCTCTATCCTATCCTATCCTCTATCCTATCCTATCCTCTATCCTATCCTCTATACCATCCTCTATCCTATCCTATCCTCTATCCGATCCTCTATCCTATCCTATCCTCTATAATATCGTTTACTCTATCATATCCTATCCTCTATCCTATAATATCATCTATCCTATTCTATCCTCTACTCTATCCTATCCTCTATCCTATACTATCCTCTATCCTATCCTATCCTCTATCCTATCCTATCCTCTATCCTATTCTATCCTCTATCCGATCCTCTATCCAATCCTATCCTTTATACTATCCTATCCTCTATCCTACTCTATCCTCTATCCTACTCTATCCTCTATCCTATCCTATCCTCTATCCGATCCTCTATCCTATCCTATCCTCTATCCGATCCTCTATCCTATCCTATCCTCTATCATATCCTATCCTCTATCCTATCCCATCATCTATCCTATCCTATCCTCTATCCTATCCTATCCTCTATCCTATCCTATCCTCTATCCTATCCTATCCTCTATCCTATCCTATCCTCTATCCTATCCTATCCTCTATCCTATCCTATCCTCTATACTATCCTACCCTCTATCCTATCCTATCCTCTATCGTATCCTATCCTATCCTCTATCATATCCTATCCTCTATCCTAAACGCTCCTCAATCCTATTCTATCCTCTATCCTATCCTATCCTCTATCCTATCCTATCCTATCCTCTATCCTATCCTATCCTCTATCCTATCCTATCCTCTATCCTATCCTCTCCTCTATCCTATCCTATCCTCTATCCTATCCTATACTCTATCCTCTAACCTATCCTACCCTCTTTCCTATCCTATCATCTATCCTATCCTATCTTCTATCCTATCCTTTCCTCTATCCTATCCTATCCTCTATCCTATCCTATCCTCTATCCGATCCTCTATCCTATCCTATCCTCTATCCTATCCTCTATCCTATCCTATCCTATCCTCTATCCTATCCTATCCCATCCTCTATCCTATCCTATCCTCTATCCTATCCTATCCTCTATCCTATCCTATCCTCTATCCGATCCTCTATCCAATCCTATCCTTTAAACTATCCTATCCTCTATCCTACTCTATCCTCTATCCTATCCTATCCTCTATCCTATCCTATCCTCTGTCCGATCCTCTATCCTATCCTATCCTCTATCCTATCCTATCCTTTATCCTATCCTATCCTCTATCCTATCCTATCCTCTATCCTATACTATCCTCTATCCTATCCTATCCTCTATCCTATCCTATCCTATCCTCTATCCTATCCTCTATCCTATCCTATCCTATCCTCTATCCTATCCTATCCTATCCTCTATCCTATCCTATCCTGTATCCTATCCTATCCTCTATTCTATCCTATCCTCTATCCTATACTATCCTCTATCCTATCCTATCCTCTATCCGATCCTCTATCCAATCCTATCCTTTATCCTATCCTATCCTCTATCCTACTCTATCCTCTATCCTATCCTATCCTCTATCCTATCATATCCTCTGTCCGATCCTCTATCCTATCCTATCCTCTATCCTATCCTATACTTTATCCTATCCTATCCACTATCCTATCCTATCCTCTATCCTATACTATCCTCTACCTTATCCTATCCTCTATCCTATCCAATTGCCTATCCTATCCTCTATCCTATCCTTTCCTCTATCCTATCCTATCCTATATCCGATCCTCTATCCTATCCTATCCTCTATAATATCGTTTACTCTATCATATCCTATCCTCTATCCTATAATATCATCTATCCTCTTCTATCCTCTATACTATCCTATCCTCTATCCTATCCTATCCTCTATCCTATCCTCTCCTCTATCCTATCCTATCCTCTATCCTATCCTATAATCTATCCTCTATCCTATCCTACCCTCTTTCCTATCCTATCATCTATCCTATCCTATCCTCTATCCTATCCTATCCTATCCTCTGTCATATCCTATCCTCTATCCTATCCCATCCTCTATCCTATCCTATCCTCTATCCTATCCTATCCTCTATCTGATCCTCTATCCAATCCTATCCTTTATCCTATCCTATCCTCTATCCTACTCTATCCTCTATCCTATCCTATCCTCTATCCTATCCTATCCTCTGTCCGATCCTCTATCCTATCCTATCCTCTATCCTATCCTATCCTTTATCCTATCCTATCCTCTATCCTATCCTATCCTCTATCCTACTCTATCCTCTATCCTATCCTATCCTCTATCCTATCCTATCCTCTGTCCGATCCTCTATCCTTTCCTATCCTCTATCCTATCCTATCCTTTATCCTATCCTATCCTCTATCCTATCCTATCCTGTATCCTATCCTATCCTCTATTCTATCCTATCCTCTATCCTATACTATCCTCTATCCTATCCTATCCTCTATCCGATCCTCTATCCAATCCTATCCTTTATCCTATCCTATCCTCTATCCTATCCTATCCTCTATCCTATACTATCCTCTACCTTATCCTATCCTCTATCCTATCCAATTACCTATCCTATCCTCTATCCTATCCTTTCCTCTATCCTATCCTATCCTCTATCCGATCCTCTATCCTATCCTCTATCCTATCCTATCCTCTATCCTATCCTATCCTATCCTCTACCTTATCCTATACTCTATCCTATCCAATTACCTATCCTATCCTCTATCCTATCCTCTATCCTATCCTCTATCCTCTCCTATCCTCTATCCTATCCTATCCTCTATCCTATCCTATCCTCTATCCTATCCTATCCTCTATCCCATCCTATCCTCTATCCTTTCCTATCCTCTATCCTATCCTATCCTCGATCCTATCCTCTATCCTATCCTATCCTCTATCCTATCCTATTCTCTATCCTATTCTATCATCTATCCTATTCTATCCTCTATCCTATCCTATCCTCTATCCTATCCTATCCTTTATCCTATCCTATCCTCTATCCTATCCTATCCTCTATCCTATACTATCCTCTAACTTATCCTATCCTCTATCCTATCCAATTACCTATCCTATCCTCTATCCTATCCTTTCCTCTATCCTATCCTATCCTCTATCCGATCCTCTATCGTATCCTCTATCCTATCCTCTATCCTATCCTATTCTCTATCCTACCCTATCCTCTAACCTATCCTATCCTCTATCCTATCCTATCCTCTATCCTATCCTATCCTCTATCCTATCCTATCCTTTATCCTATCCTATCCTCTATCCTATCCTATCCTCTATCCTATCCTATCCTATCCTCTATCCTATCCTATCCTCTATCCTATCCTATCCTCTATCCTATCCTCTCCTCTATCCTATCCTATCCTCTATCCTATCCTATACTCTATCCTCTATCCTATCCTACCCCCTTTCCTATCCTATCATCTATCCTATCCTATCTTCTATCCTATCCTTTCCTCTATCCTATCCTATCCTCTATCCTATCCTATCCTCTATCCGATCCTCTATCCTATCCTATCCTCTATCCTATCCTCTATCCTATCCTATCCTATCCTCTATCCGATCCTCTATCCAATCCTATCCTTTATACTATCCTATCCTCTATCCTACTCTATCCTCTATCCTACTCTATCCTCTATCCTATCCTATCCTCTATCCTATCCTATCCTCTATCCGATCCTCTATCCTATCCTATCCTCTATCCGATCCTCTATCCTATCCTATCCTCTATCATATCCTATCCTCTATCCTATCCCATCATCTATCCTATCCTATCCTCTATCCTATCCTATCCTCTATCCTATCCTATCCTCTATCCTATCCTATCCTCTATCCTATCCTATCCTCTATCCTATCCTATCCTCTATCGTATCCTATCCTATCCTCTATCATATCCTATCCTCTATCCTAAACGCTCCTCAATCCTATTCTTCCTCTATCCTATCCTATCCTCTATCCTATCCTATCCTATCCTCTATCCTATCCTATCCTCTATCCTATCCTATCCTCTATCCTATCCTCTCCTCTATCCTATCCTATCCTCTATCCTATCCTATACTCTATCCTCTATCCTATCCTACCCTCTTTCCTATCCTATCATCTATCCTATCCTATCTTCTATCCTATCCTTTCCTCTATCCTATCCTATCCTCTATCCTATCCTATCCTCTATCCGATCCTCTATCCTATCCTATCCTCTATCCTATCCTCTATCCTATCCTATCCTATCCTCTATCCTATCCTATCCTATCCTCTATCATATCCTATCCTCTATCCTATCCCATCCTCTATCCTATCCTATCCTCTATCCTATCCTATCCTCTATCCTATCCTATCCTCTATCCGATCCTCTATCCAATCCTATCCTTTAAACTATCCTATCCTCTATCCTACTCTATCCTCTATCCTATCCTATCCTCTATCCTATCCTATCCTCTGTCCGATCCTCTATCCTATCCTATCCTCTATCCTATCCTATCCTTTATCCTATCCTATCCTCTATCCTATCCTATCCTCTATCCTATACTATCCTCTATCCTATCCTATCCTCTATCCTATCCTATCCTATCCTCTATCCTATCCTCTATCCTATCCTATCCTATCCACTATCCTACCCTATCCTATCCGCTATCCTATCCTATCCTGTATCCTATCCTATCCTCTATTCTATCCTATCCTCTATCCTATACTATCCTCTATCCTATCCTATCCTCTATCCGATCCTCTATCCAATCCTATCCTTTATCCTATCCTATCCTCTATCCTACTCTATCCTCTATCCTATCCTATCCTCTATCCTATCCTATCCTCTGTCCGATCCTCTATCCTATCCTATCCTCTATCCTATCCTATCCTTTATCCTATCCTATCCACTATCCTATCCTATCCTCTATCCTATACTATCCTCTACCTTATCCTATCCTCTATCCTATCCAATTGCCTATCCTATCCTCTATCCTATCCTTTCCTCTATCCTATCCTATCCTCTATCCGATCCTCTGTCCTATCCTATCCTCTATCCTATCCTCTATCCTATCCTATCCTATCCTATATCCTATCCTATCCTATCCTCTATCCTATCCTATCCTATCCTCTATCCTATCCTATCCTATCCTCTATCATATCCTATCCTCTATCCTATCCCATCCTCTATCCTATCCTATCCTCTATCCTATCCTATCCTCTATCCTATCCTATCCTCTATCCGATCCTCTATCCAATCCTATCCTTTATCCTATCCTATCCTCTATCCTACTCTATCCTCTATCCTATCCTATCCTCTATCCTATCCTATCCTCTGTCCGATCCTCTATCCTAACCTATCCTCTATCCTATCCTATCCTTTATCCTATCCTATCCTCTATCCTATCCTATCCTCTATCCTATACTATCCTCTATCCTATCCTATCCTCTATCCTATCCTAGCCTCTATCCTATCCTCTATCCTATCCTATCCTATCCTCTATCCTATCCTATCCTATCCTCTATCCTATCCTATCCTGTATCCTATCCTATCCTCTATTCTATCCTATCCTCTAACCTATACTATCCTCTATCCTATCCTATCCTCTATCCGATCTTCTATCCAATCCTATCCTTTATCCTATCCTATCCTCTATCCTACTCTATCCTCTATCCTATCCTATCCTCTATCCTATCCTATCCTCTGTCCGATCCTCTATCCTATCCTATCCTCTATCCTATCCTATCCTTTATCCTATCCTATCCACTATTTTATCCTATCCTCTATCCTATACTATCCTCTACCCTATCCTATCCTCTATCCTATCCAATTGCCTATCCTATCCTCTATCCTATCCTTTCCTCTATCCTATCCTATCCTCTATCCGATCCTCTATCCTATCCTATCCTCTATAATATCGTTTACTCTATCATATCCTATCCTCTATCCTATAATATCATCTATCCTATTCTATCCTCTATACTATCCTATCCTCTATCCTATCCTATCCTTTATCCTATCCTATCCTCTATCCTATCCTATCCTCTATCCTATACTATCCTCTAACTTATCCTATCCTCTATCCTATCCAATTACCTATCCTATCCTCTATCCTATTCTTTCCTCTATCCTATCCTATCCTCTATCCTATCCTATCCTCTATCCTATCCTATCCTCTATCCTATCCTATCCTCTATCCTATCCTATCCTCTATCGTATCCTATCCTATCCTCTATCATATCCTATCCTCTATCCTAAACGCGCCTCAATCCTATTCTATCCTCTATCCTATCCTATCCTCTATCCTATCCTATCCTATCCTATCCTATCCTCTATCCTATCCTATCCTCTATCCTATCCTCTCCTCTATCCTATCCTATCCTCTATCCTATCCTATACTCTATCCTCTATCCTATCCTACCCTCTTTCCTATCCTATCCTCTATCCTATCCTATCCTCTATCCTATCCTCTATCCTATCCTATCCTATCCTCTATCCTATCCTATCCTCTATCCTATCCCATCCTCTATCCTATCCTATCCTCTATCCTATCCTATCCTCTATCCTATCCTATCCTCTATCCGATCCTCTATCCAATCCTATCCTTTATCCTATCCTATCCTCTATCCTACTCTATCCTCTATCCTATCCTATCCTCTATCCTATCCTATCCTCTGTCCGATCCTCTATCCTATCGTATCCTCTATCCTATCCTATCCTTTATCCTATCCTATCCTCTATCCTATCCTATCCTCTATCCTATCCTATACTCTATCCTCTATCCTATCCTACCCTCTTTCCTATCCTATCCTCTATCCTATCCTATCCTCTATCCTATCCTCTATCCTATCCTATCCTATCCTCTATCCTATCCTATCCTCTATCCTATCCCATCCTCTATCCTATCCTATCCTCTATCCTATCCTATCCTCTATCCTATCCTATCCTCTATCCGATCCTCTATCCAATCCTATCCTTTATCCTATCCTATCCTCTATCCTACTCTATCCTCTATCCTATCCTATCCTCTATCCTATCCTATCCTCTGTCCGATCCTCTATCCTATCGTATCCTCTATCCTATCCTATCCTTTATCCTATCCTATCCTCTATCCTATCCTATCCTCTATCCTATACTATCCTCTATCCTATCCTATCCTATCCTCTATCCTATCCTATCCGCTATCCTATCCTCTATCCTATCCTATCCTATCCTCTATCTTATCCTATCATATCCTCTATCCTATCCTATCCTGTATCCTATCCTATCCTCTATCCTATCCTATCCTCTATCCTATACTATCCTCTATCCTATCCGATCCTCTATCCGATCCTCTATCCAATCCTATCCTTTATCCTATCCTATCCTCTATCCTACTCTATCCTCTATCCTATCCTATCCTCTATCCTATCCTATCCTCTGTCCGATCCTCTATCCTATCCTATCCTCTATCCTATCCTATCCTTTATCCTATCCTATCCACTAACCTATCCTATCCTCTATCCTATACTATCCTCTACCTTATCCTATCCTCTATCCTATCCAATTGCCTATCCTATCCTCTATCCTATCCTTTCCTCTATCCTATCCTATCCTCTATCCGATCCTCTATCCTATCCTATCCTCTATAATATCGTTTACTCTATCGTACCCTATCCTCTATCCTATAATATCATCTATCCTATTCTATCCTCTATACTATCCTATCCTCTATCCTATCCTATCCTCTATCCTATCCTCTCCTCTATCCTATCCTATCCTCTATCCTATCCTATAATCTATCCTCTATCCTATCCTACCCTCTTTCCTATCCTATCATCTATCCTATCCTATCTTCTATCCTATCGTTTCCTCTATCCTATCCTATCCTCTATCCTATCCTATCCTCTATCCGATCCTCTGTCCTATCCTATCCTCTATCCTATCCTCTATCCTATCCTCTATCCTATCCTATCCTATCCTATATCCTATCCTATCCTATCCTCTATCCTATCCTATCCTATCCTCTATCCTATCCTATCCTTTATCCTATCCTATCCTCTATCCTACTCTATCCTCTATCCTATCCTATCCTCTATCCTATCCTATCCTCTATCCGATCCTCTATCCTATCCTATCCTCTATCCGATCCTCTATCCTATCCTATCCTCTATCCTATCCTATCCTCTATCCTATCCTATCCTTTATCCTATCCTATCCTCTATCCTATCCTATCCTCTATCCTATACTATCCTCTACCTTATCCTATCCTCTATCCTATCCAATTACCTATCCTATCCTCTATCCTATCCTATCCTCTATCCTATCCTCTATCCTCTCCTATCCTCTATCCTATCCTATCCTCTATCCTATCCTATCCTCTATCATATCCTATCCTCTATCCCATCCTATCCTCTATCCTTTCCTATCCTCTATCCTATCCTATCCTCTATCCTATTATATCCTCTATCCTATCCTATTCTCTGTCCTATTCTATCATCTATCCTATTCTATCCTCTATCCTATCCTATCCTTTATCCTATCCTATCCTCTATCGTATCCTATCCTATCCTCTTTCCTATCCTATCCTCTATCCTATCCTATCCTCTATCCAATCCTCTATACCATCCTCTATCCTATCCTATCCTCTATCCGATCCTCTATCCTATCCTATCCTCTATAATATCGTTTACTCTATCATATCCTATCCTCTATCCTATAGTATCATCTATCCTATCCTGTCCTCTATCCTATCCTACCTTTTATCCTATCCTATCCTCTATCCTATCCTATCCTCTATCCTATACTATCCTCTATCCTATCCTATCCTCTGTCCGATCCTCTATCCTATCCTATCCTCTATCCTATCCTATCCTTTATCCTATCCTATCCTCTATCCTATCCTATCCTATCCTCTATCCTATACTATCCTATCCTCTATCCTATCCTATCCTGTATCCTATCCTATCCTCTATTCTATCCTATCCTCTATCCTATCCTATCCTCTATCCTATCCTATCCTCTATCCGATCCTCTATCCAATCCTATCCTCTATCCTATCCTATCCTCTATCCTACTCTATCCTCTATCCTATAATATCATCTATCCTATTCTATCCTCTATACTATCCTATCCTCTATCCTATCCTATCCTCTATCCTATCCTCTCCTCTATCCTATCCTATCCTCTATCCTATCCTATAATCTATCCTCTATCCTATCCTTCCCTCTTTCCTATCCTATCATCTATCCTATCCTATCTTCTATCCTATCGTTTCCTCTATCCTATCCTATCCTCTATCCTATCCTATCCTCTATCCGATCCTCTGTCCTATCCTATCCTCTATCCTATCCTCTATCCTATCCTATCCTATCCTCTATCCTATCCTATCCTATCCTCTATCCTATCCTATCCTATCCTCTATCCTATCCTATCCTTTATCCTATCCTATCCTCTATTCTATCCTATCCTCTATCCTATACTATCCTCTATCCTATCCTATCCTCTGTCCTGTCCTATCCTCTATCCTATCCTATCCTCTATCCTATCCTCTATACCATCCTCTATCCTATCCTATCCTCTATCCGATCCTCTATCCTATCCTATCCTCTATAATATCGTTTACTCTATCATATCCTATCCTCTATCCTATAATATCATCTATCCTATCCTATCCTCTATCCTATCCTCTCCTCTATCCTATCCTATCCTCTATCCTATCCTCTATCCTATCCTCCATCCTATCCTCTATCCAATCCTATCCTTTATCCTATCCTATCCTCTATCCTATCCTCTCCTCTATCCTATCCTATCCTCTATCCTATCCTATCCTCTATCCTATCCTCTATCCTATCATTTCCTATCCTCTATCCTATCCTATCCTATCCTCTATCCCAACCTATCCGTTATCCTATCCTATCCTCTATTCGATCCTATCCTCTATCCTATACTATCCTCTATCCTATCCTATCCTATCCTCTACCCTATCCTATCCTATCCTCTATCGTATCCTATCCTGTATCCTATCCTATCCTCTATCCTATCCTCTATCCTATCCTCTATCCTATCCTATCCTATCCTCTACCCTATCCTATCCTATCCTCTATCCTATCCTATCCTGTATCCTATCCTATCCTCTATTCTATCCTATCCTCTATTCTATACTATCCTCTATCCTATCCTATCCTTTATCCTATCCTATCCTCTATCCTATCCAATTACCTATCCTATCCTCTATCCTATCCTATCCTCTATCCTATCCTATCCGTTATCCTATCCTATCCTCTATTCTATCCTATCCTCTATCCTATACTATCCTCTATCCTATCCTATCCTCTACCTTATCGTATACTCTATCCTGTCCAATTACCTATCCTATCCTCTACCCTATCCTCTATCCTATCCTATCCTCTATCCTATCCTATCCTCTATCCTATCCTATCCTCTATCCTATTCTATCCTCTATCCGATCCTCTATCCAATCCTATCCTTTATACTATCCTATCCTCTATCCTACTCTATCCTCTATCCTATCCTATCCTCTATCCTATCCTATCCTCTATCTGATCCTCTATCCTATCCTATCCTCTATCCGATCCTCTATCCTATCCTATCCGCTATCATATCCTATCCTCTATCCTATCCCATCCTCTATCATATCCTATCCTCTATCCTGTCCTATCCTCTATCCTATCCTCTATCCTATCCTCTATCCTATCCTATCCTCTATCCTATCCTCTATCCTATATTATCCTCTATCCTATCGTCTCCTCTATCCTATCCTATCCTCTATTCTATCCTATCCTCTATCCTATCCTATCCTGTATCCTATCCTATCCTCTATTCTATCCTATCCTCTATCCTATCCTATCCTCTATCCTATCCTATCCTTTATCCTATCCTATCCTCTATCCTATCCTATCCTCTATCCTATACTATCCTCTACCTTATCCTATCCTCTATCCTATCCAATTACCTATCCTATCCTCTATCCTATCCTTTCCTCTATCCTATCCTATCCTCTATCCGATCCTCTATCCTATCCTATCCTCTATCCGATCCTCTATCCTATCCTATCCTCTATAATATCGTTTACTCTATCATATCCTATCCTCTATCCTATAATATCATCTATCCTATTCTATCCTCTATACTATCCTATCCTCTATCCTATCCTATCCTCTATCCTATCCTCTCCTCTATCCTATCCTATCCTCTATCCTATCCTATAATCTATCCTCTATCCTATCCTACCCTCTTCCCTATCCTATCCTCTATCCTATCCTCTAACCTATCCTATCCTATCCTCTATCCTATCCCATCCTCTATCCTATCCTATCCTCTATCCTGTCCTATCCTCTATCCTATCCTATCCTTTATCCTATCCTATCCTCTATTCTATCCTATCCTCTATCCTATACTATCCTCTATCCTATCCTATCCTCTATCCTATTCTATCCTATACTATCCTCTATCCTATCCTATCCTCTATCCTATTCTATCCTCTATCCGATCCTCTATCCAATCCTATCCTCTATCCTATCCTATCCTCTATCCGATCCTCTATCCTATCCTATCCTCTATCCGATCCTCTATCCTATCCTATCCTTTATCCTATCCTATCCTCTATCCTATCCTATCCCCTATCCTATCCTATCCTCTATTCTATCCTATCCTCTATCCTATACTATCCTCTATCCTATCCTATCCTCTACCTTATCGTATACTCTATCCTGTCCAATTACCTATCCTATCCTCTATCCTATCCTCTATCCTATCCTATCCTCTATCCTATCCTATCCTCTATCCTATCCTATCCTCTATCCTATCCCATCCTCTATCCTATCCTATCCTCTATCCTGTCCTATCCTCTATCCTATCCTATCCTTTATCCTATCCTATCCTCTATTCTATCCTATCCTCTATCCTATACTATCCTCTATCCTATCCTATCCTCTATCCTATTCTATCCTCTATCCGATCCTCTATCCAATCCTATCCTTTATCCTATCCTATCCTCTATCCTACTCTATCCTCTATCCCATCCTATCCTCTATCCTATCCTATCCTCTATCCGATCCTCTATCCTATCCTATCCTCTATCCGATCCTCTATCCTATCCTATCCTTTATCCTATCCTATCCTCTATCCTATCCTATCCCCTATCCTATCCTATCCTCTATTCTATCCTATCCTCTATCCTATACTATCCTCTATCCTATCCTATCCTCTACCTTATCGTATACTCTATCCTGTCCAATTACCTATCCTATCCTCTATCCTATCCTCTATCCTATCCTATCCTCTATCCTATCCTATCCTCTATCCTATCCTATCCTCTATCCTATTCTATCCTCTATCCGATCCTCTATCCAATCCTATCCTTTATACTATCCTATCCTCTATCCTACTCTATCCTCTATCCTATCCTATCCTCTATCCTATCCTATCCTCTATCCGATCCTCTATCCTATCCTATCCTCTATCCGATCCTCTATCCTATCCTATCCGCTATCATATCCTATCCTCTATCCTATCCCATCCTCTATCATATCCTATCCTCTATCCTGTCCTATCCTCGATCCTATCCTCTATCCTATCCTCTATCCTATCCTATCCTCTATCCTATCCTCTCCTCTATCCTATCCTATCCTCTATCCTATCCTATAATCTATCCTCTATCCTATCCTACCCTCTTCCCTATCCTATCCTCTATCCTATCCTCTAACCTATCCTATCCTATCCTCTATCCTATCCCATCCTCTATCCTATCCTATCCTCTATCCTGTCCTATCCTCTATCCTATCCTATCCTTTATCCTATCCTATCCTCTATTCTATCCTATCCTCTATCCTATACTATCCTCTATCCTATCCTATCCTCTATCCTGTTGTATCCTCTATCCGATCCTCTATCCAATCCTATCCTTTATCCTATCCTATCCTCTATCCTACTCTATCCTCTATCCCATCCTATCCTCTATCCTATCCTATCCTCTATCCGATCCTCTATCCTATCCTATCCTCTATCCGATCCTCGATCCTATCCTATCCTCCATCCTATCCTATCCTCTATCAGATCCTCTATCCTATACTAGCCTCTACCTTATCCTCTCCCCTATCCTATCCAATAACCTATCCGATCCTCTATCCTATCCTATCCTCTATCCGATCGTATCCTCTATCAGATCCTCTATCCTATCCTATCATCTATCCTATCCTCTATCGTATCCTATCCTATCCTCTTTCCTATCCTATCCTCTATCCTATCCTATCCTCTATCCTATCCTCTATACCATCCTCTCTCCTATCCTATCCTATCCTCTTTCCTATCCTATCCTCTATCCTATCCTATCCTCTATCCTATCCTCTATACCATCCTCTATCCTATCCTATCCTCTATCCGATCCTCTATCCTATCCTATCCTCTATAATATCGTTTACTCTATCATATCCTATCCTCTATCCTATAGTATCATCTATCCTATCCTGTCCTATATCCTATCCTACCTTTTATCCTATCCTATCCTCTAACCTATCCTATCCTCTATCCTATACTATCCTCTAACGTATCCTATCCTCTATCCTATCCAATTACCTATCCTATCCTCGATCCTATCCTATCCTCCATCCTATCCTATCCTCTATCAGATCCTCTATCCTATACTAGCCTCTACCTTATCCTCTCCCCTATCCTATCCAATTACCTATCCGATCCTCTATCCTATCCTATCCTCTATCCGATCGTATCCTCTATCAGATCCTCTATCCTATCCTATCATCTATCCTATCCTCTATCGTATCCTATCCTATCCTCTTTCCTGTCCTATCCTCTTTCCTATCCTATCCTCTATCCTATCCTCTATCCTATCCTCTATACCATCCTCTATCCTATCCTATCCTCTATCCGATCCTCTATCCTATCCTATCCTCTATAATATCGTTTACTCTATCATAGCCTATCCTCTATCCTATAATATCATCTATCCTATCCTATCCTCTATCCTATCCTCTCCTCTATCCTATCCTATCCTCTATCCTATCCTATCCTCTATCCTATCCTCTATCCTATCCTCTATCCTATCCTTTCCTATCCTCTATCCTATCCTATCCTCTATCCTATCCTATCCTGTATCCTATCCTATCCTATATTCGATCCTATCCTCTATCCTATACTATCCTCTATCGTATCCTATCCTCTATCCTACCCTATCCTCTATCCGATCCTCTATCCAATCCTATCCTTTATCCTATCCTATCCTCTATCCTATCCTGTACTGTATCCTATCCTATCCTCTATCCTATCCTATCCTCTGCCCGATCCTCTATCCTATCCTATCCTCTATCCTATCCTATCCTTTATCCTATCCTATCCTCTATCCTATCCTATACTCTATCCTATACTATCCTCTACCTTATCCTATCCTCTATCCTATCCAATTACCTATCCTATCCTCTATCCTATCCTTTCCTCTATCCTATCGTATCCTCTATCCGCTCCTCTATCCTATCCTCTATCCTATCCTATCCTATCCTCTATCCTATCCTATCCGTTATCCTATCCTATCCTCTACTCTATCCTATCCTCTATCCTATACTATCCTCTATCCTATCCTATCCTCTATCCTATCCTATCCTCTATCCGATCCTCTATCCAATCCTATCCTCTATCCTATCTATCCTCTATCCTATCCTATCCTCTATCCTATCCTCTCCTCTATCCTATCCTCTATCCTATCCTATCCTCTATCGTATCCTATCCTATCCTCTATCATATCCTATCCTCTATCCTAAACGCTCCTCAATCCTATTCTATCCTCTATCCTATCCTATCCTCTATCCTATCCTATCCTATCCTCTATCCTATCCTCTCCTCTATCCTATCCTATCCTCTATCCTATCCTATCTTCTATCCTATCCTTTCCTCTATCCTATCCTATCCTATCCTCTATCCTATCCTATCCTATCCTCTATCCTATCATATCCTTTATCCTATCCTATCCTCTATCCGATCCTATACTGTATCCTATCCTATCCTCTATCCTATCCTATCCTCTGTCCGATCCTCTATCCTATCCTATCCTCTATCCTATCCTATCCTTTATCCTATCCTATCCTCTATCCTATCCTATACTCTATCCTATACTATCCTCTACCTTATCCTATCCTCTATCCTATCCTATACTCTATCCTATACTATCCTCTACCTTATCCTATCCTCTATCCTATCCAATTACCTATCCTATCCTCTATCCTATCCTTTCCTCTATCCTATCGTATCCTCTATCCGCTCCTCTATCCTATCCTCTATCCTATCCTATCCTCTATCCTATCCTATCCTGTATCCTATCCTATCCTATATTCGATCCTATCCTCTATCCTATACTATCCTCTATCGTATCCTATCCTCTATCCTACCCTATCCTCTATCCGATCCTCTATCCAATCTTATCCTTTATCCTATCCTATCCTCTATCCTATCCTATCCTCTATCCTATACTATCCTCTAACTTATCCTATCCTCTATCCTATCCAATTACCTATCCTATCCTCGATCCTATCCTATCCTCCATCCTATCCTATCCTCTATCAGATCCTCTATCCTATACTAGCCTCTACCTTATCCTCTCCCCTATCCTATCCAATTACCTATCCGATCCTCTATCCTATCCTATCCTCTATCCGATCGTATCCTCTATCAGATCCTCTATCCTATCCTATCATCTATCCTATCCTCTATCGTATCCTATCCTATCCTCTTTCCTGTCCTATCCTCTTTCCTATCCTATCCTCTATCCTATCCTCTATCCTATCCTCTATACCATCCTCTATCCTATCCTATCCTCTATCCGATCCTCTATCCTATCCTATCCTCTATAATATCGTTTACTCTATCATAGCCTATCCTCTATCCTATAATATCATCTATCCTATCCTATCCTCTATCCTATCCTCTCCTCTATCCTATCCTATCCTCTATCCTATCCTATCCTCTATCCTATCCTCTATCCTATCCTCTATCCTATCCTTTCCTATCCTCTATCCTATCCTATCCTCTATCCTATCCTATCCTGTATCCTATCCTATCCTATATTCGATCCTATCCTCTATCCTATACTATCCTCTATCGTATCCTATCCTCTATCCTACCCTATCCTCTATCCGATCCTCTATCCAATCCTATCCTTTATCCTATCCTATCCTCTATCCTATCCTGTACTGTATCCTATCCTATCCTCTATCCTATCCTATCCTCTGCCCGATCCTCTATCCTATCCTATCCTCTATCCTATCCTATCCTTTATCCTATCCTATCCTCTATCCTATCCTATACTCTATCCTATACTATCCTCTACCTTATCCTATCCTCTATCCTATCCAATTACCTATCCTATCCTCTATCCTATCCTTTCCTCTATCCTATCGTATCCTCTATCCGCTCCTCTATCCTATCCTCTATCCTATCCTATCCTATCCTCTATCCTATCCTATCCGTTATCCTATCCTATCCTCTACTCTATCCTATCCTCTATCCTATACTATCCTCTATCCTATCCTATCCTCTATCCTATCCTATCCTCTATCCGATCCTCTATCCAATCCTATCCTCTATCCTATCTATCCTCTATCCTATCCTATCCTCTATCCTATCCTCTCCTCTATCCTATCCTCTATCCTATCCTATCCTCTATCCTATCCTATCCTCTATCGTATCCTATCCTATCCTCTATCATATCCTATCCTCTATCCTAAACGCTCCTCAATCCTATTCTATCCTCTATCCTATCCTATCCTCTATCCTATCCTATCCTATCCTCTATCCTATCCTATCCTCTATCGTATCCTATCCTATCCTCTATCATATCCTATCCTCTATCCTAAACGCTCCTCAATCCTATTCTATCCTCTATCCTATCCTATCCTCTATCCTATCCTATCCTATCCTCTATCCTATCCTCTCCTCTATCCTATCCTATCCTCTATCCTATCCTATCTTCTATCCTATCCTTTCCTCTATCCTATCCTATCCTATCCTCTATCCTATCCTATCCTATCCTCTATCCTATCATATCCTTTATCCTATCCTATCCTCTATCCGATCCTATACTGTATCCTATCCTATCCTCTATCCTATCCTATCCTCTGTCCGATCCTCTATCCTATCCTATCCTCTATCCTATCCTATCCTTTATCCTATCCTATCCTCTATCCTATCCTATACTCTATCCTATACTATCCTCTACCTTATCCTATCCTCTATCCTATCCAATTACCTATCCTATCCTCTATCCTATCCTTTCCTCTATCCTATCGTATCCTCTATCCGCTCCTCTATCCTATCCTCTATCCTATCCTATCCTCTATCCTATCCTATCCTATCCTCTATCCTATCCTATCCGTTATCCTATCCTATCCTCTACTCTATCCTATCCTCTATCCTATACTATCCTCTATCCTATCCTATCCTCTATCCTATCCTATCCTCTATCCGATCCTCTATCCTATCCTATCCTCTATCCAATCCTATCCTCTATCCTATCTATCCTCTATCCTATCCTATCCTCTATCCTATCCTCTCCTCTATCCTATCCTCTATCCTATCCTATCCTCTATCCTATCCTATCCTCTATCGTATCCTATCATATCCTCTATCATATCCTATCCTCTATCCTAAACGCTCCTCAATCCTATTCTATCCTCTATCCTATCCTATCCTCTATCCTATCCTATCCTATCCTCTATCCTATCCTCTCCTCTATCCTATCCTATCCTCTATCCTATCCTATCTTCTATCCTATCCTTTTCTCTATCCTATCCTATCCTATCCTCTATCCTATCCTATCCTATCCTCTATCCTATCCTATCCTTTATCCTATCCTATCCTCTATCCTATCCTCTATCCTATCCTCTATCCGATCCTCTATCGTATCCTCTATAATATCCTCTATCCTATCCTATCCGATCCTCTATCCTATCCTCTATCCTATACTATCCTCTACCATATCCTATCCTCGATCCTATCCTATCCTCCATCCTATCCTATCCTCTATCAGATCCTCTATCCTATAGCCTCTACCTTATCCTCTCCCCTATCCTATCCAATAACCTATCCGATCCTCTATCCGATCGTATCCTCTATCAGATCCTCTATCCTATCCTATCATCTATCCTATCCTCTATCGTCTCCTACCCTATCCTCTTTCCTATCCTATCCTCTATCCTATCCTATCCTCTATCCTATCCTCTATACCATCCTCTATCCTATCCTATCCTCTATCCGATCCTCTATCCTATCCTATCCTCTATAATATCGTTTACTCTATCATATCCTATCCTCTATCCTATAGTATCATCTATCCTATCCTGTCCTCTATCCTATCCTACCTTTTATCCTATCCTATCCTCTATCCTATCCTATCCTCTATCCTATACTATCCTCTACCTTATCCTATCCTCTATAATGTCCAATTACCTATCCTATCCTCTATCCTATCCTTTCCTCTATCCTATCCTATCCTCGATCCTATCCTATCCTCCATCCTATCCTATCCTCTATCAGATCCTCTATCCTATACTAGCCTCTACCTTATCCTCTCCCCTATCCTATCCAATAACCTATCCGATCCTCTATCCTATCCTACCCTCTATCCTATCCTATCCTCTTTCCTATCCTATCCTCTATCCTATCCTATCCTCTATCCTATCGTATCCTCTATCCTATTATATCCTCTATCCTATCCTATCCTCTACCTTATCCTATACTCTATCCTATCCAATTACCTATCCTATCCTCTATCCTATCCTATCCTCTATCCTATCCTATCCTCTATCCTATCCTATCCTCTATCCTATCCTATCCTCTATCCTATCCTATCCTCTATCTTATCCTCTATCCTATCCTATCCTCTATCCTATCCTCTCCTCTATCCTATCCTATCCTCTATCCTATCCTATCCTCTATCCTATCCTCTATCCTATCCTATCCTATCCCCTATCCTATCCTATCCTATCATCTATCCTATCCTATACTGTATCCTATGCTATCCTCTATTCTATCCTATCCTCTATCCTATCCTATCCTCTATCCTATCCTATCCTCTATCCTATCCTATCCTCTATCCTATCCTCTATCCTATCCTATCCTATCCTCTATCCTATCCTATCCTATCCTCTAACCTACCCTATACTGTATCCTATCCTATCCTCTATTCTATCCTATCCTCTATCCTATCCTATCCTCTATCCTATCCTATCCTCTATCCTATCCTCTATCCTATCCTATCCTCTATCCTATCCTATCCTCTATCCGATCCTCTATCCTATCCTATCCTCTATCCGATCCTCTATCCTATCCTCTATCGTATCCTATCCTATCCTCTATCATATCCTATCCTCTATCCTATCCTATCCTCTATCCTATCCTATCCTCTATCCGATCCTCTATCCTATCCTATCCTCTATCCTATCCTATCCTATCCTCTATCCTATCCTATCCTATTCTCTATCATATCCTATCGTCTATCCTATCATATCCTGTATCCTATCCTATCCTCTATCCTATCCTATCCTCTATCCTATCCTATCCTCTATCCTATTCTATCCTCTATCCTATCCTCTATCATATCCAATCCTCTATCGTATCCTCTACCCTATCCTCTATCATATCCAATCCTCTATCGTATACTCTATACTGTACTATCCTCTATCCTATCCTATCCTCTATCCTATCCTTTCCTCTATCCTATCCTTTCCTCAATCCTATTATATCCTCTATCCTATCCTATCCTCTATCCTATCCTATCCTCTACCCTATCCTATCCTCTATCCTATCCTATCCTCTATCCTATTATATCCTCTATCCTATCCTATCCTCTACCTTATCCTATACTCTATCCTATCCAATTACCTATCCTATCCTCTATCTTATCCTATCCTCTATCCTATCCTATCCTCTATCCTATCCTCTATCCTATCCCATCCTCTATCCTATCCTATCCTCTATCCTATCCTATCCTCTATCCTATCCTATCCTCTACCCTATCCTATCCTCTATCCTATCCTATCCTCTATCCTATCCTATCCTCTATCCTATCCTATCCTCTATCCTATCCTATCCTCTATCCTATCCTATCCTCTATCCTATCCTATCCTCTATTCTATCCTATCCTCTATCCTATCCTATCCTCTATCCTATCCTATCCTCTATCCTATCCTATCCTCTATCCTATCCTATCCTCTATCCTATCCTATCCTCTATCCTATCCTATCCTCTATCCTATCCTATCCTCTATCCTATCCTATCCTCTATCCTATCCTATCCTCCATCCTATCCTATCCTCTATCCTATCCTATCCTCTATCCTATCCTATCCTATCCTCTATGCTATCCTCTCCTTCATCCTATCCTATCCTCTATTATATCCTATCCTCTCTCCTATACTATCCTCTATCCTATCCTATCCTCTATCCTATCCTATCCTCTATCCTATCGTATCCTCTTTCCTATAATACCATCTATCCTATCCTATTCTCTATCGTATCCTATCCTCTGTCCTATCCAAGCCGCTATCCTATCCTCTATCCTATCCTATCCTCTATAATATCGTTTCCTCTGTCCTATCCTATCCTCTATCGTATCCTATCCTCTATCCTATCCAATCCCCTATCCTATCCTCTATCCTATCCTGTCTTCTATCCTATCACATCCTCCATCCTATTGTATCCTCTATCCGATCCCATCCTCTATCGTACCCTATCCTCTATCCTATCCTATCCTCTATCCTATCGTATCCTCTATCCTATCATATCCTCTATCCTATCCTATTATCTATCCTATCTTCCATTCCATTCTATCCTCTATCGTATGCTATTCTCTATCCTATCCTATCCTATCCTCTATCGTATCCTATCCTCTATCCTATCCAATCCTATATCCTATTCTCTATCCTATCCTATCCTCTATCGTATCCTGTCCTCTATCCTATCCTATCCTCTATCCTATTCTATCCTCTATCCTATCCTATCCTCTATCCTATCCTATCCTCTATCCTATCCTATACTCTATCCTATCCTTTCCGCTATCCTATCTTATCCTCTATCCTATCTTATCCTCCATCCTATCCTATCCTATTTCCTATAATATCATCTATCCTATCCTATCCTCTATCGTATCCAATCCCCAATCCTATCCTCTATCCTATCCTATACTCTATCGTCTCCTATCCTGTATCCTATCCAATCCACTACCGTATCCTCTATCCTATCCTCTATGCTATCCTATCCTCTATCCTCTCATATCCTCTATCCTGTCCTATCCTCAATCCTATCCTATCCTCTATTCTATCCTATTCTATCCTCTATCCTATCCTATCCTCTATCCTATCCTATCCTCTATCCTATCCTATCCTGTATCCTATCCTATCCTCTATCCTATCCTATCCTCTAT
Source organism: Halictus rubicundus (assembly GCF_050948215.1). NCBI lineage: Eukaryota > Metazoa > Arthropoda > Insecta > Hymenoptera > Halictidae > Halictus > Halictus rubicundus. The sequence goes on along the minus strand of NW_027488740.1, from coordinate 90,918 downwards.
CCTATCCTATCCTCTATCCTATCTGTACTTTCCGACGGAGCGGGCACCTTTCGCGGCGTAGACTCTGTCGTAGAATCTATGAGGAGGCGTAAATTCCTCAATCGAGGGTGTTTCGACGACGCTACTCGGCGCGACCTTACGATCCTTTCGGATGATAAGGATGGTAAATATAAATTTGGAATTTAATGCTGCAAGGAGCAAACGGAACTATAGCGGCTGGTCCGCGTGTTGACGAGTTCCGGAGTCTAATCTCGATGTTGCCTTTGCGGGAGTTGCATTTAGACTAAAAGTTTTACCCCAACTCTCCATGCACTCGGGGTGCGTTGGCGTGGAGTGGGGGTATTCCATTTCGGGGTGGCAACGTCGCTGGATTTCGGCGGGCGAAATCACAGCTGTGGGCCCGATGTTCATCGGCCAGGGACCGTCGGATGGTCCCGCGATGCCACCTTTGTAGGTCCACGTTTTATGACAGTACGGTTGGCTGTTGAGGGCGCGAGGAAAATTCTAATGGGCAATTAAGAAAGGTTTCGTGAAGGCGACTTTATCAAAAACAGCCCTAGAGGCCCGTGTCATAAAACGTGTATACCATCTGCACGCCAAATGTTGGGATGTGCCGATTTGTCAGTCGCGAGTAAAACTATTAAACTATTCTTGAAGGGATCGGTCCCTGGTCCCACCTTGAAATAGCGGTGCCGCGGATTTTCAAGGGGATCTTTTGTTTAACTCGCGGCTGAACATCCTCCCCCCGTTGAGAGACTCGCGATCAAAATAAATCTATATAGGATTAAAGATACGCTAGGTTTGAAGTACTAGAATGAACAAGTAAACTATCTTATGAGCTAAAGCTTAGCGATTACGATAAATTAGTTATTATCGGTTGAGGGATCGCGCGTTCTTGACGTCGATGTTGGATCCCGTGGTTCCTCCTCTGGCTGGTTCGGTAACGGTACAAGCCGTTTTACGCCCCGATCGAGTGTGGTTGTGGCTGTTCTCACTGTTGCAGCTCGAACTATGCCATCAGATCCGGGGTAGACCTTGATGACTCTCCCGAGTGGCCACTGCATCGGTGGTACGTTGTCCTCCCTCAAGAGCACGATGGTGCCCTCCTTGATGGGGTGTGTACCGCTGGACCATCTCGAACGACTCGTCATCTCGTTTAGGTACTCCTTGTACCATCGGTTCCAGAAATGCTGCTTTAGTTTCTGGATATGTTGCCAGGTTGAAAGTCTGTTTGATGGCACATCCCTGAAATCGCGCTCGCGCAGACTCGTTAACGAGTCGCCAATCAGGAAATGGCCAGGAGTTAGGACAAGGGTGTCATTTGGGTCTGATGAAATGGGAGTTAAAGGACGTGAATTTAGAACGGCTTCTATCTCAATAATTAAAGTGTTGAACACTTCAAATGTAAATCGTTCAGCACCTGCGATACGCCAGAAATGACGCTTGAATGATTTCACGGCCGCTTCCCAGATGCCGCCGAAGTGAGGTGTTAATGGAGGAATAAAATTCCACGTGATGGATCGGTCAGCAAGAAAGGTTTTGACCTTCTCGTTGTGGTCATCGGACTGCAAAAGTTCGCGGAGGTCTCGAAGCTCGTTGTTGGCGCCGACGAAATTGGTGCCATTGTCAGAGTAAATGTTAATACAATGACCTCGTCTAGCAATGAAACGACGTAGGGCTGCTATAAATGCTTCGGAGGTAAGATCGCTAACCAATTCTAGGTGAATGGCTTTTACTGAGAGGCAAACGAAAACTGCGACATATACTTTAATGTGGGTTCGACTTCGGTATCGTCGCTCCTTTATGAAAAAGGGACCGCAATAATCAACGCCGACGTTTGCAAATGGGCGTGAGTCGGTGACTCGAGCCTCAGGTAGGTCGCCCATCACGTATTGTGTTGGCGGCGGTTGGACACGGTAGCAGCGGACGCAGTTTCTGATGGTTTTCCCTACCTGACTCCGACCGTCGATGGGCCAATAACGGCGTCTAATCGCGTATAGGGTAGCCTGTGTACCAGCGTGTAATTGTATTCGATGCTCGTGTTCTATTATTAATGCCGTGATTCGAGCCTTTGGGAGGACGATGGGATGTTTTTGCGCGAATGGAATTCGCGAATTCTTCAGACGGCCTCCTACTCGCAGAATTCCGTCTTTGTCGATGAATGGGTTCAGTTGTTGCAGCTTACCCTTAACGCCTATTTCGCTTCTCGAGAGGCAGCGCAATTCTTCTGCAAAGTGTTGTCTTTGTATCAGTTTGATGATTACGTCGTGGGCGTATCTTAGTTCGGAGGATGTCAGACTTCCTTTGGTGGTGTTAGATCCTTTCCATCGGAGACAGCGCGCGATGATTCTTTGAAGCTTTCCCCATGAGGAGCAGTTGTCCAGAATCGTGGTGTCGCAAATTAATGCTTTGAGGCAAATCGCGACCCTTTGTTCTGGGATTGTCTCTGGTTGAGGTAGTTCGGTAGTGGGCCAGAAAGATTCTTCTTCGTTGAGCCAAGTCGGACCGTGTTGCCAGATGGAAGGTTGAAGGAAGTCTTCTGGTGATTGACCTCGCGAGATAAGATCGGCCGGGTTGTCGGCAGTGGGTACGTGTCGCCAATCTGCGTTAGCTGTGCGCCTTTGAATTTCCGACACTCTGTTAGCCACGAAGGTTTTTAGAGTGTGTGGAGATGTCTTCACCCAATGGAGAACAATGGTGGAGTCGGTCCAATAGATGGTTTTATGTATTTCCACAGGTAGCGCTTGTTTTGCGGTCTCGACAAGAGAGGTTAGCAGAAGTGCTCCACATAATTCGAGTCGTGGTATTGAGATCGTTTTCAATGGGGCGACCTTGGATTTAGCGAACAAAAGAGTTGTCTCGGTGTGACCGCGTGAGTCGGTTGTACGCAGGTAGAGGCATGCTCCGTAGGCCTTTTCGCTTGCGTCACTAAAACCGTGTAGTTCGACTTTTCTTGGCGATTCAATGATTGTGCGTCGCGGGAACGTGATGTTGTTCAGCGCTGGCAATTTATTATAAAAACGTATCCATTCGGTATGGATATCCATTGGCAGCGACTCGTCCCAGTCAACCTTTATGGTCCAGATCCTTTGTAGTAGCATTTTTGCCGTAATAATTACTGGCCCGAGCAGCCCTAGTGGATCATATATCTTTGCTATTTCTGAGGTGATACTGCGTTTGGTCGAACGTGATGGTGGAGAGCAAGTTTCGACTGCGTACGTAATAGAGTCGTTTGAGGAATTCCAGACAATCCCTAAGGTTTTGAGAGTGGATGACTCTCCCAGGTATAATTTTTTGTTAATGGCCTGCTCGGGCAAGCCAGTCAGAAGAGTAAGGTCATTAGATGCCCATTGTCGTATTGTCAGTCTTGCGGTCTTGAGTATTTGTGTGAGGTCTTCGCGTAAGGATAATGCCTCTTCTATGGTCGATGTACCGGTCAGAACGTCATCCACGTAAAAGTCACGCAATAAAATCTTGCCGGCTTGAGGAAAGCGGTGGCCTTCGTCTCGACTGAGCTGTGTCAAACAGCGAATTGCAAGATATGGTGCAGCAGATAGTCCAAATGTCACAGTATTCAGCTCATAAGTTTTAATAGAACCCGTAGTATCGCGCCAGAGGATACGCTGAAATTTCCTGTCTTCCGGACGTACAAGGAACTGTCGGTACATCTTTTCAATGTCTCCCGTCAGTACGTATCGATGAATGCGGAATCTTAATAAAATGTGGAGTAGATCGTCTTGAATTTTTGGACCGGTGTGGAGAGCGTCATTTAATGCTATGCCTGAATTAGTCGTGGCAGAACCGTCGAAGACTACGCGGAGTTTGGTTGTGTCACTGGTGACCTTAACGACCCCGTGATGTGGTAGGTAATACCCCTCAGGTGACTGTTGTTCCTGTGGCAGTTCGCTCATGTGTCCGAGGTCAAGGTATTCTTGGATCACCGCGTGATACTCTTGCTTGAGTGCGGGTTCTCGTTGGAGTTTTCGCTCCAATGAATGGAGTCTTTTTTTTTTTGCTTGTACCTTGGAGTCTCCGAGACGCGACAATTTCTCGTTGAAAGGTAAAGCCACGACGTATCTGCCGTCACGATTCCGAACTGTGTGTTCTTGGAAATGGCTTTCGCAAATTATATCAGATTCAGACAGATGCTGTCTTTGTGGGCCTTCTTCAACCTCCCAGAAACGGGTGAGGTCGAATTGTAACGCGGTGGTCGCGTGGCAAAGTGTGCCATGAGCAGGAGAAGTGACTGGCGCGCTCCCCCCGATGACCCAACCGAGTTGCGATTTTTGAAGGTAGAGATCGGACTCATCTGGGCGTGACAAGACAATTTGGCCGACGCATAAGATTGAGAGGGCTGTTCCGGATCCTAATAACAAATCGATCGGTGCCGGTCGATGGAATTCCGGATCTGCAAGGTGCAGATTCGGCGGAATTTTTATTGTTCCGCGATCAATCTCTTGATCTGGAACGAAAGGCGCGATGTCGTTCACAATGAGGAACGTAAGCGAACGTTGGTAATTGCTTACTCGCGAAGCTATAGTAGCCTTCAGTGCGTGGGTTGCTACAGTGGTCATAGCGTTCAGAGAACCAATGGGAACCGAGCATTTCATCCGCGGGATGTTGATTTTTTGAGCAAGGCGTTCAGAAATTAAGTTAATCGATGCGCAAGTGTCGATTAATGCTCGACAATCTATCGGACGTTTATTTTTGTTGAAGATCTGGATTTGTGCCGTAACTAAAATTTCGTTTGTGATTGCGTTTATGGTGAACGCTCGATGGTAGCCCGTTCCGTTTTGTTCTCTGTGTCTTAGCCGTCATTCTGTATCGGATTGAGCGTTTATTGTTCCGCTTGTTGACGCTTGCTGCTCGAAGTGATGAAGCAACGTGTGGTGTCGTAGCTGACATATTCGGCATGAACCTCGATCGCAATTTTGCGCGCTATGCCCTGGGTGTAGGCAGTTGGTGCATAATTTGGCCCTTTCAACGGCGAACTTGCGTTTTTCGGGAGTCATTCCGCGGAATTTTTCGCAACCCCATGTGCTATGATCTCCGTAGCAGATCGGGCACTCCTTCGGTTGTGAATTTGGACGCGTTTCGTTAAAATTCGACGCGTTTTTTGATTTGTTATCGGCGGTCTGACGTGTTTTACTCGTTACGAAAGCGTGTGATCTGGCGGGTGGTCTTGTTGACTGCGGATGGCTTGTGAAGTTCGCGCTGGGGCGTGTCGATTGCGGATAGCTTGTAAAATTCGGTCTAGGGCGTAATGGCACCGCGGAGGCACTGGATGGTCCAGTTTGTGCGCAACTTGCGCGTTTCTCGAGAAAATCCAAGAGGTCCGTGTACGACGGCATGTTTTTGCCTTTTATCGTTAGTTCCCAAAGCCATGCAGTGTCGCTGCTAACCTTGGATAATATCATTGATATTAAAGAGCCGTTACATCTTGTGAAGTCTTCTCCTAGATTTTTCAAGGCTCGTAGATGCTGGTTGACCGAGTTCACGAGATCGTCTAACGCCTCTGGAGTGTCCTTTACTAATCTCGGATAATCCCTAATTGCGTCGCAATGTTTTAAGATTATTCTCCGCGGACAATCGTACTTCTTTTTGAGCAGTTCTATTGCATCGTAATAATTCGCGTCTGTCGTGTTTAACGCGGAGATGCACTTCAACGCCTTTCCGTGTAAGGTTGAACGGAGGTACTGCAGTTTTTGCAACGGAGTCAGATTTTCATTCGAGTCAATCGTTGATTTGAATGTGTCGAAATATGATACCCAATCTTCGATGTTTCCGTCGAACGATGGCAACCGCATTTCTGGTAACTTGATTGCCATCGGAGCAGTTACCGATGTCGCGAGTGACTCGACTGTTCCGCGACGTTGGGGCAAAGTTGGTTGCGCCTTTTCTATTATTTTGTTGGCTCTGACAACTATCGCGTAGTACTCGTTTTGTATCTCGTATCGGCGAGGTTCCTGGTTTTCGTCTAATGCCTCTAGCTCGGATTGTATATCATCGAAACGCTTCCAAAATTCAATGAGACCGTTCAAATGCATTTTTATAAGATCTATGTCAGGTGGTTGTTCGGTATCGACGGAATCTAAGAATTTCGAGAATGCCGTAATCTGACCGATTACACTGCCGCGCTTACGCTTTAAAGTGCTGAGAGCCGTTGCTTGAGACAAGGATGGGTTTGTCATAGGCATTTTGTGATGAAGGAGATGTTTTGGGAGATTGACGAACGAAAAACGAGCCTACCTTTGATGCGCTGAATTCAGGATGGTGAACTGGTGTCAGACACCTGGCGTTGACCCAAATCGTCAATTGCTTGGCCCACAAACTGCGACCTTCCAGATGCTGGTTGGTCCAGCCCTTGGTAATCCGGGATACTGCAAGTTGTTGGGATGCTGGTTGGTCCAGACAGGATCTCCCGATTGCAGGTGTTGTCCCGTTGTAAACGATGCGCAAGGCTGCGTTGAATCACGTTCACAAAGTCTTTTGTCCACTGTAACTGTCACTCAGTGTCATTTATTTTTTTTTTTTTTTTTTGGATCACACGGCACTGATGATCCGGCTCGAAGGACCAATGTACTTTCCGACGGAGCGGGCACCTTTCGCGGCGTAGACTCTGTCGTAGAATCTATGAGGAGGCGTAAATTCCTCAATCGAGGGTGTTTCGACGACGCTACTCGGCGCGACCTTACGATCCTTTCGGATGATAAGGATGGTAAATATAAATTTGGAATTTAATGCTGCAAGGAGCAAACGGAACTATAGCGGCTGGTCCGCGTGTTGACGAGTTCCGGAGTCTAATCTCGATGTTGCCTTTGCGGGAGTTGCATTTAGACTAAAAGTTTTACCCCAACTCTCCATGCACTCGGGGTGCGTTGGCGTGGAGTGGGGGTATTCCATTTCGGGGTGGCAACGTCGCTGGATTTCGGCGGGCGAAATCACAGCTGTGGGCCCGATGTTCATCGGCCAGGGACCGTCGGATGGTCCCGCGATGCCACCTTTGTAGGTCCACGTTTTATGACAGTACGGTTGGCTGTTGAGGGCGCGAGGAAAATTCTAATGGGCAATTAAGAAAGGTTTCGTGAAGGCGACTTTCTCAAAAACAGCCCTAGAGGCCCGTGTCATAAAACGTGTATACCATCTGCACGCCAAATGTTGGGATGTGCCGATTTGTCAGTCGCGAGTAAAACTATTAAACTATTCTTGAAGGGATCGGTCCCTGGTCCCACCTTGAAATAGCGGTGCCGCGGATTTTCAAGGGGATCTTTTGTTTAACTCGCGGCTGAACACTATCTTATCCTCTATCCTATCCCATTCTCTATCCTATCCTATCGTCTTTCCTATCCTATTCTCTATCCTATCCTATCCTCTAACCTATCCTATCCTCTATCCTATCTTATCCTCTATCGTACCCTGTCCTATATCCTATCCTATCCTCTATGCTATCCTATCTTCAATCCTATCCTATCCTCTATCCTATCCTATGCTCTATCCTATCCTATCCTCTATCCTATGCTATCCTCTATCCTATTCTATCCTCTATCCTATCCTATCCTCTATCCTATCCTATCCTCTATCCTATCCTATACTCTATCCTATCCTTTCCGCTATCCTATCTTATCCTCTATCCTATCTTATCCTCCATCCTATCCTATCCTATTTCCTATAATATCATCTATCCTATCCTATCCTCTATCGTATCCAATCCCCAATCCTATCCTCTATCCTATCCTATACTCTATCGTCTCCTATCCTGTATCCTATCCAATCCACTACCGTATCCTCTATCCTATCCTCTATGCTATCCTATCCTCTATCCTCTCCTATCCTCTATCCTGTCCTATCCTCAATCCTATCCTATCCTCTATCCTATCCTATTCTATCCTCTATCCTATCCTATCCTCTATCCTATCCTATCCTCTATCCTATCCTATCCTGTATCCTATCCTATCCTCTATCCTATCCTATCCTCTATCCTATCCTATCCTCTATCCTATCCTATCCTCTATCCTATCCCATTCTCTATCCTATCCTATCGTCTTTCCTATCCTATTCTCTATCCTATCGTATCCTCTTTCCTATAATACCATCTATCCTATACTGTTCTCTATCGTCTCCTAGCCTGTATCCTATCCAATCTCCTATCCTATCCTCTATCATATCCTATTCTCTGTGCTATCCTCTATCCTATCCTATCCTCTATCCTATCCCATTCTCTATCCTATCCTATCGTCTTTCCTATCCTATTCTCTATCCTATCCTATCCTCTAACTTATCCTATCCTCTATCCTATCCTCTCCTCTATCCTATCCTATCCTCTATCCTATCCTATCCTCTATCCTATCCTCTATCCTATCCTATCCTATCCTCTATCCTATCCTATCCTATCCTCTAACCTACCCTATACTGTATCCTATCCTATCCTCTATTCTATCCTATCCTCTATCCTATCCTATCCTCTATCCTATCCTATCCTCTATCCGATCCTCTATCCTATCCTATCCTCTATCCGATCCTCTATCCTATCCTCTATCGTATCCTATCCTATCCTCTATCATATCCTATCCTCTATCCTATCCTATCCTCTATCCTATCCTATCCTCTATCCGATCCTCTATCCTATCCTATCCTCTATCCTATCCTATCCTATCCTCTATCCTATCCTATCCTATCCTCTATCATATCCTATCGTCTATCCTATCATATCCTGTATCCTATCCTATCCTCTATCCTATCCTATCCTCTATCCTATCCTATCCTCTATCCTATCCTATCCTCTATCCTATCCCATTCTCTATCCTATCCTATCGTCTTTCCTATCCTATTCTCTATCCTATCGTATCCTCTTTCCTATAATACCATCTATCCTATACTGTTCTCTATCGTCTCCTAGCCTGTATCCTACCAATCTCCTATCCTATCCTCTATCATATCCTATTCTCTGTGCTATCCTCTATCCTATCCTATCCTCTATCCTATCCCATTCTCTAACCTATCCTATCGTCTTTCCTATCCTATTCTCTATCCTATCCTATCCTCTAACTTATCCTATCCTCTATCCTATCCTCTCCTCTATCCTATCCTATCCTCTATCCTATCCTATCCTCTATCCTATCCTCTATCCTATCCTATCCTATCCTCTATCCTATCCTATCCTATCCTCTAACCTACCCTATACTGTATCCTATCCTATCCTCTATTCTATCCTATCCTCTATCCTATCCTATCCTCTATCCTATCCTATCCTCTATCCTATCCTCTATCCTATCCTATCCTCTATCCGATCCTATCCTCTATCCTATCCTATCCTCTATCCTATCCTATCCTCTATCCTATCCTATCCTCTATCCTATCCTATCCTCTATCCTATCCTATCCTCTATCCTATCCTATCCTCTATCCTATCCTATCCTCTATCCTATTCTATCCTCTATCCTATCCTATCCTCTATCCTATCCTATCCTCTATCCTATCCTATACTCTATCCTATCCTTTCCGCTATCCTATCTTATCCTCTATCCTATCTTATCCTCCATCCTATCCTATCCTATTTCCTATAATATCATCTATCCTATCCTATCCTCTATCGTATCCAATCCCCAATCCTATCCTCTATCCTATCCTATACTCTATCGTCTCCTATCCTGTATCCTATCCAATCCACTACCGTATCCTCTATCCTATCCTCTATGCTATCCTATCCTCTATCCTCTTCTATCCTCTATCCTGTCCTATCCTCAATCCTATCCTATCCTCTATCCTATCCTATTCTATCCTCTATCCTATCCTATCCTCTATCCTATCCTATCCTCTATCCTATCCTATCCTGTATCCTATCCTATCCTCTATCCTATCCTATCCTCTATCCTATCCTGTCCTCTATCCTATCCTATCCTCTATCCTATCCCATTCTCTATCCTATCCTATCGTCTTTCCTATCCTATTCTCTATCCTATCGTATCCTCTTTCCTATAATACCATCTATCCTATACTGTTCTCTATCGTCTCCTAGCCTGTATCCTATCCAATCTCCTATCCTATCCTCTATCATATCCTATTCTCTGTGCTATCCTCTATCCTATCCTATCCTCTATCCTATCCCATTCTCTATCCTATCCTATCGTCTTTCCTATCCTATTCTCTATCCTATCCTATCCTCTAACTTATCCTATCCTCTATCCTATCCTCTCCTCTATCCTATCCTATCCTCTATCCTATCCTATCCTCTATCCTATCCTCTATCCTATCCTATCCTATCCTCTATCCTATCCTATCCTATCCTCTAACCTACCCTATACTGTATCCTATCCTATCCTCTATTCTATCCTATCCTCTATCCTATCCTATCCTCTATCCTATCCTATCCTCTATCCTATCCTCTATCCTATCCTATCCTCTATCCTATCCTATCCTCTATCCGATCCTCTATCCTATCCTATCCTCTATCCGATCCTCTATCCTATCCTCTATCGTATCCTATCCTATCCTCTATCATATCCTATCCTCTATCCTATCCTATCCTCTATCCTATCCTATCCTCTATCCGATCCTCTATCCTATCCTATCCTCTATCCTATCCTATCCTATCCTCTATCCTATCCTATCCTATCCTCTATCATATCCTATCGTCTATCCTATCATATCCTGTATCCTATCCTATCCTCTATCCTATCCTATCCTCTATCCTATCCTATCCTCTATCCTATCCTATCCTCTATCCTATCCCATTCTCTATCCTATCCTATCGTCTTTCCTATCCTATTCTCTATCCTATCGTATCCTCTTTCCTATAATACCATCTATCCTATACTGTTCTCTATCGTCTCCTAGCCTGTATCCTATCCAATCTCCTATCCTATCCTCTATCATATCCTATTCTCTGTGCTATCCTCTATCCTATCCTATCCTCTATCCTATCCCATTCTCTAACCTATCCTATCGTCTTTCCTATCCTATTCTCTATCCTATCCTATCCTCTAACTTATCCTATCCTCTATCCTATCCTCTCCTCTATCCTATCCTATCCTCTATCCTATCCTATCCTCTATCCTATCCTCTATCCTATCCTATCCTATCCTCTATCCTATCCTATCCTATCCTCTAACCTACCCTATACTGTATCCTATCCTATCCTCTATTCTATCCTATCCTCTATCCTATCCTATCCTCTATCCTATCCTATCCTCTATCCTATCCTCTATCCTATCCTATCCTCTATCCGATCCTATCCTCTATCCTATCCTATCCTCTATCCTATCCTATCCTCTATCCTATCCTATCCTCTATCCTATCCTATCCTCTATCCTATCCTATCCTCTATCCTATCCTATCCTCTATCCTATCCTATCCTCTATCCTATCCTATCCTCTATCCTATCCTATCCTATCCTCTATGCTATCCTATCCTTTATCCTATCCTATCCTCTATTATATCCTATCCTCTCTCCTATACTATCCTCTATCCTATCCTATCCTCTATCCTATCCTATCCTCTATCCTATCGTATCCTCTTTCCTATAATACCATCTATCCTATCCTATTCTCTATCTTATCCTATCCTCTGTCCTATCCAAGCCGCTATCCTATCCTCTATCCTATCCTATCCTCTATAATATCGTTTCCTCTGTCCTATCCTGTCCTCTATCCTGTAATATCATCTATCCTAACCTATTCTCTATCCTATCCTATCCTATCCTCTATCGTATCCTATCCTCTATCCTATCCAATCCCCTATCCTATCCTCTATCCTATCCTGTCTTCTATCCTATCACATCCTCCATCCTATCGTATCCTCTATCCGATCCCATCCTCTATCGTACCCTATCCTCTATCCTATCCTATCCTCTATCCTATCGTATCCTCTATCCTATCATATCCTCTATCCTATCCTATTATCTATCCTATCTTCCATTCCATTCTATCCTCTATCGTATGCTATTCTCTATCCTATCCTATCCTATCCTCTATCGTATCCTATCCTCTATCCTATCCAATCCTATATCCTATTCTCTATCCTATCCTATCCTCTATCGTATCCTGTCCTCTATCCTATCCTATCCTCTATCCTATTCTATCCTCTATCCTATCCTATCCTCTATCCTATCCTATCCTCTATCCTATCCTATACTCTATCCTATCCTTTCCGCTATCCTATCTTATCCTCTATCCTATCTTATCCTCCATCCTATCCTATCCTATTTCCTATAATATCATCTATCCTATCCTATCCTCTATCGTATCCAATCCCCAATCCTATCCTCTATCCTATCCTATCCTCTATCCTATCCTATCCTATCCTCTAACCTACCCTATACTGTATCCTATCCTATCCTCTATTCTATCCTATCCTCTATCCTATCCTATCCTCTATCCTATCCTATCCTCTATCCTATCCTCTATCCTATCCTATCCTCTATCCGATCCTATCCTCTATCCTATCCTATCCTCTATCCTATCCTATCCTCTATCCTATCCTATCCTCTATCCTATCCTATCCTCTATCCTATCCTATCCTCTATCCTATCCTATCCTCTATCCTATCCTATCCTCTATCCTATCCTATCCTCTATCCTATCCTATCCTATCCTCTATGCTATCCTATCCTTTATCCTATCCTATCCTCTATTATATCCTATCCTCTCTCCTATACTATCCTCTATCCTATCCTATCCTCTATCCTATCCTATCCTCTATCCTATCGTATCCTCTTTCCTATAATACCATCTATCCTATCCTATTCTCTATCTTATCCTATCCTCTGTCCTATCCAAGCCGCTATCCTATCCTCTATCCTATCCTATCCTCTATAATATCGTTTCCTCTGTCCTATCCTGTCCTCTATCCTGTAATATCATCTATCCTAACCTATTCTCTATCCTATCCTATCCTATCCTCTATCGTATCCTATCCTCTATCCTATCCAATCCCCTATCCTATCCTCTATCCTATCCTGTCTTCTATCCTATCACATCCTCCATCCTATCGTATCCTCTATCCGATCCCATCCTCTATCGTACCCTATCCTCTATCCTATCCTATCCTCTATCCTATCGTATCCTCTATCCTATCATATCCTCTATCCTATCCTATTATCTATCCTATCTTCCATTCCATTCTATCCTCTATCGTATGCTATTCTCTATCCTATCCTATCCTATCCTCTATCGTATCCTATCCTCTATCCTATCCAATCCTATATCCTATTCTCTATCCTATCCTATCCTCTATCGTATCCTGTCCTCTATCCTATCCTATCCTCTATCCTATTCTATCCTCTATCCTATCCTATCCTCTATCCTATCCTATCCTCTATCCTATCCTATACTCTATCCTATCCTTTCCGCTATCCTATCTTATCCTCTATCCTATCTTATCCTCCATCCTATCCTATCCTATTTCCTATAATATCATCTATCCTATCCTATCCTCTATCGTATCCAATCCCCAATCCTATCCTCTATCCTATCCTATACTCTATCGTCTCCTATCCTGTATCCTATCCAATCCACTACCGTATCCTCTATCCTATCCTCTATGCTATCCTATCCTCTATCCTCTCCTATCCTCTATCCTGTCCTATCCTCAATCCTATCCTATCCTCTATCCTATCCTATTCTATCCTCTATCCTATCCTATCCTCTATCCTATCCTATCCTCTATCCTATCCTATCCTGTATCCTATCCTATCCTCTATCCTATCCTATCCTCTATCCTATCCTATCCTCTATCCTATCCTATCCTCTATCCTATCCCATTCTCTATCCTATCCTATCGTCCTTCCTATCCTATTCTCTATCCTATCGTATCCTCTTTCCTATAATACCATCTATCCTATACTGTTCTCTATCGTCTCCTAGCCTGTATCCTATCCAATCTCCTATCCTATCCTCTATCATATCCTATTCTCTGTGCTATCCTCTATCCTATCCTATCCTCTATCCTATCCCATTCTCTATCCTATCCTATCGTCTTCCCTATCCTATTCTCTATCCTATCCTATCCTCTAACTTATCCTATCCTCTATCCTATCTTATCCTCTATCGTACCCTGTCCTATATCCTATCCTATCCTCTATGCTATCCTATCTTCAATCCTATCCTATCCTCTATCCTATACTATCCTCTACCTTATCCTAACCTCTATCCTATCCAATTACCTATCCTATCCTCTATCCTATCCTTTCCTCTATCCTATCCTATCCTCTATCCTATCCTATCCTCTATCCTATCCTATAATCTATCCTCTATCCTATCCTACCCTCTTTCCTATCCTATCATCTATCCTATCCTATCTTCTATCCTATCGTTTCCTCTATCCTATCCTATCCTCTATCCTATCCTATCCTCTATCCGATCCTCTATCCTATCCTATCCTCTATCCTATCCTATCCTCTATCCTATCCTCTATCCTATCCTATCCTATCCTATCCTCTATCCTATCCTATCCTCTATCCGATCCTCTATCCTATCCTATCCTCTATCCGATCCTCTATCCTATCCTATCCTCTATCATATCCTATCCTCTATCCTATCCCATCCTCTATCCTATCCTATCCTCTATCCTATCCTATCCTTTATCCTATCCTATCCTCTATCCTATCCTATCCTCTATCCTATTATATCCTCTATCCTATCCTATCCTCTACCTTATCCTATACTCTATCCTATCCAATTACCTATCCTATCCTCTATCCTATCCTATCCTCTATCCTATTCTCTATCCTATCCTGTCCTCTATCCTATCCTATCCTCTATCCTATCCTATCCTCTATCCCATCCTATCATCTATCCTATTCTATCCTCTATCCTATCCTATCCTCTATCCTATCCTATCCTCTATCCTATCCTCTATCCTATCCTCTATCCTATACTATCCTCTATCCTATCCTCTATCCTATCCTATCCTTTATCCTATCCTATCCTCTATCCTATCCTATCCTCTATCCTATACTATCTTCTAACTTATCCTATCCTCTATCCTATCCAATTACCTATCCTATCCTCTATCCTATCCTTTCCTCTATCCTATCCTATCCTCTATCCGATCCTCTATCCTACCCTCTATCCTATTCTCTATCCTATCCTATCCTATCCTCTATCCGATCCTCTATCCTATCCTATCCTCTATAATATCGTTTACTCTATCATATCCTATCCTCTATCCTATAATATCAACTATCCTATCCTATCCTCTATCCTATCCTCTCCTCTATCCTATCCTATCCTCTATCCTATCCTATCCTCTATCCTATCCTCTATACTATCCTATCCTATCCTCTATCCTATCCTATCCTATCCTCTATCCTATCCTATCCTATCCTATCCTCTATCCTATCCTATCCTATCCTCTATCCTATCCTATCCTTTATGATATCCTATCCTCTATTCTATCCTATCCTCTATCCTATACTACCCTCTATCCTATCCTATCCTCTATCCTATTCTATCCTCTATCCGATCCTCTATCCAAACCTATCCTTTATCCTATCCTATCCTCTATCCTACTCTATCCTCTATCCTATCCTATCCTCTATCCTATCCTATCCTCTATGCGATCCTCTATCCTATCCTATCCTCTATCCGATCCTCTATCCTATCCTATCCTCTATCATATCCTATCCTCTATCCTATCCCATCCTCTATCCTATCCTATCCTCTATCCTATCCTGTATCCTATCCTATCCTCTATCCTATCCTCTTTCCTATCCTACCCTCTATCCTATCCTATCCTCTTTCCTATCCTATCCTCTATCCTATCCTATCCTCTATCCTATTATATCCTCTATCCTATCCTATCCTCTACCTTATCCTATACTCTATCCTATCCAATTACCTATCCTATCCTCTATCCTATCCTCTATCCTATCCTCTATCCTATCCTATCCTATCCTCTATCCTATCCTATCCTATCCTATCCTCTATCCTATCCTATCCTATCCTCTATCCTATCCTATCCTTTATGATATCCTATCCTCTATTCTATCCTATCCTCTATCCTATACTACCCTCTATCCTATCCTATCCTCTATCCTATTCTATCCTCTATCCGATCCTCTATCCAAACCTATCCTTTATCCTATCCTACCCTCTATCCTACTCTATCCTCTATCCTATCCTATCCTCTATCCTATCCTATTCTCTATCCTATCCTATCCTCTAACTTATCCTATCCTCTATCCTATCTTATCCTCTATCGTACCCTGTCCTATATCCTATCCTATCCTCTATGCTATCCTATCTTCAATCCTATCCTATCCTCTATCCTATACTATCCTCTACCTTATCCTAACCTCTATCCTATCCAATTACCTATCCTATCCTCTATCCTATCCTTTTCTCTATCCTATCCTATCCTCTATCCTATCCTATCCTCTATCCTATCCTATAATCTATCCTCTATCCTATCCTACCCTCTTTCCTATCCTATCATCTATCCTATCCTATCTTCTATCCTATCGTTTCCTCTATCCTATCCTATCCTCTATCCTATCCTATCCTCTATCCGATCCTCTATCCTATCCTATCCTCTATCCTATCCTATCCTCTATCCTATCCTCTATCCTATCATATCCTATCCTCTATCCTATCCTATCCTATCCTATCCTCTATCCTATCCTATCCTCTATCCGATCCTCTATCCTATCCTATCCTCTATCCGATCCTCTATCCTATCCTATCCTCTATCATATCCTATCCTCTATCCTATCCCATCCTCTATCCTATCCTATCCTCTATCCTATCCTATCCTTTATCCTATCCTATCCTCTATCCTATCCTATCCTCTATCCTATTATATCCTCTATCCTATCCTATCCTCTACCTTATCCTATACTCTATCCTATCCAATTACCTATCCTATCCTCTATCCTATCCTATCCTCTATCCTATTCTCTATCCTATCCTGTCCTCTATCCTATCCTATCCTCTATCCTATCCTATCCTCTATCCCATCCTATCATCTATCCTATTCTATCCTCTATCCTATCCTATCCTCTATCCTATCCTATCCTCTATCCTATCCTCTATCCTATCCTCTATCCTATACTATCCTCTATCCTATCCTCTATCCTATCCTATCCTCTATCCTATCCTATCCTCTATCCGATCCTCTATCCTATCCTATCCTCTACCCGATCCTCTATCCTATCCTCTATCGTATCCTATCCTATCCTCTATCATATCCTATCCTCTATCCTATCCTATCCTCTATCCTATCCTATCCTCTATCCGATCCTCTATCCTATCCTATCCTCTATCCTATCCTATCCTATCCTCTATCCTATCCTATCCTATCCTCTATCATATCCTATCGTCTATCCTATCATATCCTGTATCCTATCCTATCCTCTATCCTATCCTATCCTCTATCCTATCCTATCCTCTATCCTATCCTATCCTCTATCCTATCCCATTCTCTATCCTATCCTATCGTCTTTCCTATCCTATTCTCTATCCTATCCTATCCTCTAACTTATCCTATCCTCTATCCTATCCTCTCCTCTATCCTATCCTATCCTCTATCCTATCCTATCCTCTATCCTATCCTCTATCCTATCCTATCCTATCCTCTATCCTATCCTATCCTATCCTCTAACCTACCCTATACTGTATCCTATCCTATCCTCTATTCTATCCTATCCTCTATCCTATCCTATCCTCTATCCTATCCTATCCTCTATCCTATCCTCTATCCTATCCTATCCTCTATCCTATCCTATCCTCTATCCGATCCTCTATCCTATCCTATCCTCTATCCGATCCTCTATCCTATCCTCTATCGTATCCTATCCTATCCTCTATTACATCCTATCCTCTATCCTATCCTATCCTCTATCCTATCCTATCCTCTATCCGATCCTCTATCCTATCCTATCCTCTATCCTATCCTATCCTATCCTCTATCCTATCCTATCCTATCCTCTATCATATCCTATCGTCTATCCTATCATATCCTGTATCCTATCCTATCCTCTATCCTATCCTATCCTCTATCCTATCCTATCCTCTATCCTATTCTATCCTCTATCCTATCCTCTATCATATCCAATCCTCTATCGTATCCTCTACCCTATCCTCTATCATATCCAATCCTCTATCGTATACTCTATCCTGTACTATCCTCTATCCTATCCTATCCTCTATCCTATCCTTTCCTCTATCCTATCCTTTCCTCAATCCTATTATATCCTCTATCCTATCCTATCCTCTATCCTATCCTATCCTCTAAACTATCCTATCCTCTATCCTATCCTATCCTCTATCCTATTATATCCTCTATCCTATCCTATCCTCTACCTTATCCTATACTCTATCCTATCCAATTACCTATCCTATCCTCTATCTTATCCTATCCTCTATCCTATCCTATCCTCTATCCTATCCTCTATCCTATCCCATCCTCTATCCTATCCTATCCTCTCTCCTATCCTATCCTCTATCCTATCCTATCCTCTATCCTATCCTATCCTCTATCCTATCCTATCCTCTATCCTATCCTATCCTCTATCCTATCCTATCCTCTATCCTATCCTATCCTCTATCCTATCCTATCCTCTATCCTATCCTATCCTCTATCCTATCCTATCCTCTATCCTATCCTATCCTCTATCCTATCCTATCCTCTATCCTATCCTATCCTCTATCCTATCCTATCCTCTATCCTATCCTATCCTCTATCCTATCCTATCCTCTATCCTATCCTATCCTCTATCCTATCCTATCCTCTATCCTATCCTATCCTCTATCCTATCCTATCCTCTATCCTATCCTATCCTATCCTCTATGCTATCCTATCCTTTATCCTATCCTATCCTCTATTATATCCTATCCTCTCTCCTATACTATCCTCTATCCTATCCTATCCTCTATCCTATCCTATCCTCTATCCTATCGTATCCTCTTTCCTATAATACCATCTATCCTATCCTATTCTCTATCGTATCCTATCCTCTGTCCTATCCAAGCCGCTATCCTATCCTCTATCCTATCCTATCCTCTATAATATCGTTTCCTCTGTCCTATCCTGTCCTCTATCCTGTAATATCATCTATCCTAACCTATTCTCTATCCTATCCTATCCTATCCTCTATCGTATCCTATCCTCTATCCTATCCAATCCCCTATCCTATCCTCTATCCTATCCTGTCTTCTATCCTATCACATCCTCCATCCTATCGTATCCTCTATCCGATCCCATCCTCTATCGTACCCTATCCTCTATCCTATCCTATCCTCTATCCTATCGTATCCTCTATCCTATCATATCCTCTATCCTATCCTATTATCTATCCTATCTTCCATTCCATTCTATCCTCTATCGTATGCTATTCTCTATCCTATCCTATCCTATCCTCTATCGTATCCTATCCTCTATCCTATCCAATCCTATATCCTATTCTCTATCCTATCCTATCCTCTATCGTATCCTGTCCTCTATCCTATCCTATCCTCTATCCTATTCTATCCTCTATCCTATCCTATCCTCTATCCTATCCTATCCTCTATCCTATCCTATACTCTATCCTATCCTTTCCGCTATCCTATCTTATCCTCTATACTATCTTATCCTCCATCCTATCCTATCCTATTTCCTATAATATCATCTATCCTATCCTACCCTCTATCGTATCCAATCCCCAATCCTATCCTCTATCCTATCCTATACTCTATCGTCTCCTATCCTGTATCCTATCCAATCCACTACCGTATCCTCTATCCTATCCTCTATGCTATCCTATCCTCTATCCTCTCATATCCTCTATCCTGTCCTATCCTCAATCCTATCCTATCCTCTATCCTATCCTATTCTATCCTCTATCCTATCCTATCCTCTATCCTATCCTATCCTCTATCCTATCCTATCCTGTATCCTATCCTATCCTCTATCCTATTCTATCCTCTATCCGATCCTCTATCCAAACCTATCCTTTATCCTATCCTACCCTCTATCCTACTCTATCCTCTATCCTATCCTATCCTCTATCCTATCCTATTCTCTATCCTATCCTATCCTCTAACTTATCCTATCCTCTATCCTATCTTATCCTCTATCGTACCCTGTCCTATATCCTATCCTATCCTCTATGCTATCCTATCTTCAATCCTATCCTATCCTCTATCCTATACTATCCTCTACCTTATCCTAACCTCTATCCTATCCAATTACCTATCCTATCCTCTATCCTATCCTTTTCTCTATCCTATCCTATCCTCTATCCTATCCTATCCTCTATCCTATCCTATAATCTATCCTCTATCCTATCCTACCCTCTTTCCTATCCTATCATCTATCCTATCCTATCCTCTATGCTATCCTATCTTCAATCCTATCCTATCCTCTATCCTATCCTATCCTCTATCCTATTATATCCTCTATCCTATCCTATCCTCTACCTTATCCTATACTCTATCCTATCCAATTACCTATCCTATCCTCTATCCTATCCTATCCTCTATCCTATTCTCTATCCTATCCTGTCCTCTATCCTATCCTATCCTCTATCCTATCCTATCCTCTATCCCATCCTATCATCTATCCTATTCTATCCTCTATCCTATCCTATCCTCTATCCTATCCTATCCTCTATCCTATCCTCTATCCTATCCTCTATCCTATACTATCCTCTATCCTATCCTCTATCCTATCCTATCCTCTATCCTATCCTATCCTCTATCCGATCCTCTATCCTATCCTATCCTCTACCCGATCCTCTATCCTATCCTCTATCGTATCCTATCCTATCCTCTATCATATCCTATCCTCTATCCTATCCTATCCTCTATCCTATCCTATCCTCTATCCGATCCTCTATCCTATCCTATCCTCTATCCTATCCTATCCTATCCTCTATCCTATCCTATCCTATCCTCTATCATATCCTATCGTCTATCCTATCATATCCTGTATCCTATCCTATCCTCTATCCTATCCTATCCTCTATCCTATCCTATCCTCTATCCTATCCTATCCTCTATCCTATCCCATTCTCTATCCTATCCTATCGTCTTTCCTATCCTATTCTCTATCCTATCCTATCCTCTAACTTATCCTATCCTCTATCCTATCCTCTCCTCTATCCTATCCTATCCTCTATCCTATCCTATCCTCTATCCTATCCTCTATCCTATCCTATCCTATCCTCTATCCTATCCTATCCTATCCTCTAACCTACCCTATACTGTATCCTATCCTATCCTCTATTCTATCCTATCCTCTATCCTATCCTATCCTCTATCCTATCCTATCCTCTATCCTATCCTCTATCCTATCCTATCCTCTATCCTATCCTATCCTCTATCCGATCCTCTATCCTATCCTATCCTCTATCCGATCCTCTATCCTATCCTCTATCGTATCCTATCCTATCCTCTATTACATCCTATCCTCTATCCTATCCTATCCTCTATCCTATCCTATCCTCTATCCGATCCTCTATCCTATCCTATCCTCTATCCTATCCTATCCTATCCTCTATCCTATCCTATCCTATCCTCTATCATATCCTATCGTCTATCCTATCATATCCTGTATCCTATCCTATCCTCTATCCTATCCTATCCTCTATCCTATCCTATCCTCTATCCTATTCTATCCTCTATCCTATCCTCTATCATATCCAATCCTCTATCGTATCCTCTACCCTATCCTCTATCATATCCAATCCTCTATCGTATACTCTATCCTGTACTATCCTCTATCCTATCCTATCCTCTATCCTATCCTTTCCTCTATCCTATCCTTTCCTCAATCCTATTATATCCTCTATCCTATCCTATCCTCTATCCTATCCTATCCTCTACCCTATCCTATCCTCTATCCTATCCTATCCTCTATCCTATTATATCCTCTATCCTATCCTATCCTCTACCTTATCCTATACTCTATCCTATCCAATTACCTATCCTATCCTCTATCTTATCCTATCCTCTATCCTATCCTATCCTCTATCCTATCCTCTATCCTTTCCCATCCTCTATCCTATCCTATCCTCTCTCCTATCCTATCCTCTATCCTATCCTATCCTCTATCCTATCCTATCCTCTATCCTATCCTATCCTCTATCCTATCCTATCCTCTATCCTATCCTATCCTCTATCCTATCCTATCCTCTATCCTATCCTATCCTCTATCCTATCCTATCCTCTATCCTATCCTATCCTCTATCCTATCCTATCCTCTATCCTATCCTATCCTCTATCCTATCCTATCCTCTATCCTATCCTATCCTCTATCCTATCCTATCCTCTATCCTATCCTATCCTCTATCCTATCCTATCCTCTATCCTATCCTATCCTCTATCCTATCCTATCCTATCCTCTATGCTATCCTATCCTTTATCCTATCCTATCCTCTATTATATCCTATCCTCTCTCCTATACTATCCTCTATCCTATCCTATCCTCTATCCTATCCTATCCTCTATCCTATCGTATCCTCTTTCCTATAATACCATCTATCCTATCCTATTCTCTATCGTATCCTATCCTCTGTCCTATCCAAGCCGCTATCCTATCCTCTATCCTATCCTATCCTCTATAATATCGTTTCCTCTGTCCTATCCTGTCCTCTATCCTGTAATATCATCTATCCTAACCTATTCTCTATCCTATCCTATCCTATCCTCTATCGTATCCTATCCTCTATCCTATCCAATCCCCTATCCTATCCTCTATCCTATCCTGTCTTCTATCCTATCACATCCTCCATCCTATCGTATCCTCTATCCGATCCCATCCTCTATCGTACCCTATCCTCTATCCTATCCTATCCTCTATCCTATCGTATCCTCTATCCTATCATATCCTCTATCCTATCCTATTATCTATCCTATCTTCCATTCCATTCTATCCTCTATCGTATGCTATTCTCTATCCTATCCTATCCTATCCTCTATCGTATCCTATCCTCTATCCTATCCAATCCTATATCCTATTCTCTATCCTATCCTATCCTCTATCGTATCCTGTCCTCTATCCTATCCTATCCTCTATCCTATTCTATCCTCTATCCTATCCTATCCTCTATCCTATCCTATCCTCTATCCTATCCTATACTCTATCCTATCCTTTCCGCTATCCTATCTTATCCTCTATACTATCTTATCCTCCATCCTATCCTATCCTATTTCCTATAATATCATCTATCCTATCCTACCCTCTATCGTATCCAATCCCCAATCCTATCCTCTATCCTATCCTATACTCTATCGTCTCCTATCCTGTATCCTATCCAATCCACTACCGTATCCTCTATCCTATCCTCTATGCTATCCTATCCTCTATCCTCTCATATCCTCTATCCTGTCCTATCCTCAATCCTATCCTATCCTCTATCCTATCCTATTCTATCCTCTATCCTATCCTATCCTCTATCCTATCCTATCCTCTATCCTATCCTATCCTGTATCCTATCCTATCCTCTATCCTATCCTATCCTCTATCCTATCCTATCCTCTATCCTATCCTATCCTCTATCCTATCCCATTCTCTATCCTATCCTATCGTCTTTCCTATCCTATTCTCTATCCTATCGTATCCTCTTTCCTATAATACCATCTATCCTATACTGTTCTCTATCGTCTCCTAGCCTGTATCCTATCCAATCTCCTATCCTATCCTCTATCATATCCTATTCTCTGTGCTATCCTCTATCCTATCCTATCCTCTATCCTATCCCATTCTCTATCCTATCCTATCGTCTTTCCTATCCTATTCTCTATCCTATCCTATCCTCTAACTTATCCTATCCTCTATCCTATCTTATCCTCTATCGTACCCTGTCCTATATCCTATCCTATCCTCTATGCTATCCTATCTTCAATCCTATCCTATCCTCTATCCTATACTATCCTCTACCTTATCCTAACCTCTATCCTATCCAATTACCTATCCTATCCTCTATCCTATCCTTTCCTCTATCCTATCCTATCCTCTATCCTATCCTATCCTCTATCCTATCCTATAATCTATCCTCTATCCTATCCTACCCTCTTTCCTATCCTATCATCTATCCTATCCTATCTTCTATCCTATCGTTTCCTCTATCCTATCCTATCCTCTATCCTATCCTATCCTCTATCCGATCCTCTATCCTATCCTATCCTCTATCCTATCCTATCCTCTATCCTATCCTCTATCCTATCATATCCTATCCTCTATCCTATCCTATCCTATCCTATCCTCTATCCTATCCTATCCTCTATCCGATCCTCTATCCTATCCTATCCTCTATCCGATCCTCTATCCTATCCTATCCTCTATCATATCCTATCCTCTATCCTATCCCATCCTCTATCCTATCCTATCCTCTATCCTATCCTATCCTTTATCCTATCCTATCCTCTATCCTATCCTATCCTCTATCCTATTATATCCTCTATCCTATCCTATCCTCTACCTTATCCTATACTCTATCCTATCCAATTACCTATCCTATCCTCTATCCTATCCTATCCTCTATCCTATTCTCTATCCTATCCTGTCCTCTATCCTATCCTATCCTCTATCCTATCCTATCCTCTATCCCATCCTATCATCTATCCTATTCTATCCTCTATCCTATCCTATCCTCTATCCAATCCTATCCTCTATCCTATCCTCTATCCTATCCTCTATCCTATACTATCCTCTATCCTATCCTCTATCCTATCCTATCCTCTATTATATCCTATTCTCTATCCTATCCTATCATCTATCCTATTCTATCCTCTAACCTATCCTATCCTCTATCCTATCCTATCCTTTATCCTATCCTATCCTCTATCCTATCCTATCCTCTATCCTATACTATCCTCTAACTTATCCTATCCTCTTTCCTATCCAATTACCTATCCTATCCTCTATCCTATCCTTTCCTCTATCCTATCCTATCCTCTATCCGATCCTCTATCCTACCCTCTATCCTATTCTCTATCCTATCCTATCCTATCCTCTATCCGATCCTCTATCCTATCCTATCCTCTATAATATCGTTTACTCTATCATATCCTATCCTCTATCCTATAATATCAACTATCCTATCCTATCCTCTATCCTATCCTCTCCTCTATCCTATCCTATCCTCTATCCTATCCTATCCTCTATCCTATCCTCTATACTATCCTATCCTATCCTCTATCCTATCCTATCCTATCCTCTATCCTATCCTATCCTATCCTATCCTCTATCCTATCCTATCCTATCCTCTATCCTATCCTATCCTTTATGATATCCTATCCTCTATTCTATCCTATCCTCTATCCTATACTACCCTCTATCCTATCCTATCCTCTATCCTATTCTATCCTCTATCCGATCCTCTATCCAAACCTATCCTTTATCCTATCCTATCCTCTATCCTACTCTATCCTCTATCCTATCCTATCCTCTATCCTATCCTATCCTCTATCCGATCCTCTATCCTATCCTATCCTCTATCCGATCCTCTATCCTATCCTATCCTCTATCATATCCTATCCTCTATCCTATCCCATCCTCTATCCTATCCTATCCTCTATCCTATCCTGTATCCTATCCTATCCTCTATCCTATCGTCTTTCCTATCCTACCCTCTATCCTATCCTATCCTCTTTCCTATCCTATCCTCTATCCTATCCTATCCTCTATCCTATTATATCCTCTATCCTATCCTATCCTCTACCTTATCCTATACTCTATCCTATCCAATTACCTATCCTATCCTCTATCCTATCCTCTATCCTATCCTCTATCCTATCCTCTATCCTATCCTCTATCCTATCCTTTATCCTATCCTATCCTCTATCCTACTCTATCCTCTATACTATCCTATCCTCTATCCTATCCTATCCTCTATCCTATCCTATCCTCTATCCTATCCTATCCTCTATCCTATTATATCCTCTATCCTATCCTATCCTCTACCTTATCCTATACTCTATCCTATCCAATTACCTATCCTATCCTCTATCCTATCCTCTATCCTATCCTCTATCCTATCCTCTATCCTATCCTCTATCCTATCCTTTATCCTATCCTATCCTCTATCCTACTCTATCCTCTATACTATCCTATCCTCTATCCTATCCTATCCTCTATCCTATCCTATCCTCTATCCTATTATATCCTCTATCCTATCCTATCCTCTACCATATCCTATACTCTATCCTATCCAATTACCTATCCTATCCTCTATCCTATCCTTTCCTCTATCCTATCCTATCCTCTATCCGATCCTCTATCCTATCCTCTATCCTATCCTCTATCCTATCCTATCCTATCCTCTATCCGATCCTCTATCCTATCCTATCCTCTGTAATATCGTTTACTCTATCATATCCTATCCTCTAACCTATAATATCAACTATCCTATCCTATCCTCTATCCTATCCTCTCCTCTATCCTATCCTATCCTCTATCCTATCCTATCTTCTATCCTATCCTCTATCCTATCCTCTATCCTATCCTATCCTAACCTCTATCCTATCCTATCCTATCCTATCCTCTATCCTATCCTATCCTATCCTCTATCCTATCCTATCCTATCCTCTATCCTATCCTATCCTTTATGCTATCCTATCCTCTATTCTATCCTATCCTCTATCCTATACTACCCTCTATCCTATCCTATCCTCTATCCTATTCCATCCTCTATCCGATCCTCTATCCAAACCTATCCTTTATCCTATCCTATCCTCTATCCTACTCTATCCTCTATCCTATCCTATCCTCTATCTTATCCTATCCTCTATCCGATCCTCTATCCTATCCTATCCTCTATCCGATTCTCTATCCTATCCTATCCTCTATCATATCCTATCCTCTATCCTATCCCATCCTCTATCCTATCCTATCCTCTATCCTATCCTCTATACTATCCTATCCTCTATCCTATCCTCTATCCTATCCTACCCTCTATCCTATCCTATCCTCTTTCCTATCCTATCCTCTATCCTATCCTATCCTCTATCCTATTATATCCTCTATCCTATCCTATCCTCTACATTATCCTATACTCTATCCTATCCAATTACCTATCCTATCCTCTATCCTATCCTCTATCCTATCCTCTATCCTACCCTCTATCCTATCCTCTATCCTATCCTTTATCCTATCCTATCCTCTATCCTACTCTATCCTCTATACTATCCTATCCTCTATCCTATCCTATCCTCTATCCTATCCTATCCTCTATCCTATTATATCCTCTATCCTATCCTATCCTCTACCTTATCCTATACTCTATCCTATCCAATTACCTATCCTATCCTCTATCCTATCCTATCCTCTATCCTATCCTCTATCCTATCCTGTCCTCTATCCTATCCTATCCTCTATCCTATCCTATCCTCTATCCCATCCTATCATCTATCCTATTCAATCCTCTATCCTATCCTATCCTCTATCCTATCCTATCCTTTATCCTATCCTATCCTTTATCCTATCCTATCCTCTATCCTATTATATCCTCTATCCTATCCTATCCTCTACCTTATCCTATACTCTATCCTATCCAATTACCTATCCTATCTTCTATCCTATCCTATCCTCTATCCTATCCTCTATCCTATCCTGTCCTCTATCCTATCCTATCCTCTATCCTATCCTATCCTCTATCCCATCCTATCATCTATCCTATTCTATCCTCTATCCTATCCTATCCTCTATCCTATCCTATCATCTATCCTATTCTATCCTCTATCCTATCCTATCCTCTATCCTATCGTATCCTTTATCCTATCCTCTATCCTATCCTCTATCCTATCCTATCCTATCCTCTATCCTATCCTATCCTCTATCCTATCCTATCCTCTATCCTATCCTCTATCCTATCCTATCCTATCCTCTATCCTATCCTATCATATCCTCTATCCTATCCTATCCTATCCTATCCTCTATCCTATCCTATACTCTATCCTATCCAATTACCTATCCTAACCTCTATCCGATCCTATCCTCTTTCCTATCCTATCCTCTATCCTATCCTATCCTCTATCCTATTATATCCTCTATCCTGTCCTATCCTCTACCTTATCCTATACTCTATCCTATCCAATTACCTATCCTATCCTCTATCCTATCCTCTATCCTATCCTCTATCCTATCCTCTATCCTATCCTCTATCCTATCCTTTATCCTATCCTATCCTCTATCCTACTCTATCCTCTATACTATCCTATCCTCTATCCTATCCTATCCTCTATCCTATCCTATCCTCTATCCTATTATATCCTCTATCCTATCCTATCCTCTACCTTATCCTATACTCTATCCTATCCAATTACCTATCCTATCCTCTATCCTATCCAATTACCTATCCTATCCTCTATCCTATCCTATACTCTATCCTATCCTCTATCCTATCCTGTCCTCTATCCTATCCTATCCTCTATCCTATCCTATCCTCTATCCCATCCTACCATCTATCCTATTCTATCCTCTATCCTATCCTATCCTCTATCCTATCCTATCCCTTATCCTATCCTATCCTCTATCCTATCCTATCCTCTATCCTATTATATCCTCTATCCTATCCTATCCTCTACCTTATCCTATACTCTATCCTATCCAATTACCTATCCTATCCTCTATCCTATCCTATCCTCTATCCCATCCTATCATCTATCCTATTCTATCCTCTATCCTATCCTATCCTCTATCCTATCCTATCCTCTATCCTATCCTCTATCCTATACTATCCTCTATCCTATCCTCTATCCTATCGTATCCTCTATCCTATCCTATTCTCTATCCTATCCTATCATCTATCCTATTCTATCCTCTATCCTATCCTATCCTCTATCCTATCCTATCCTTTATCCTATCCTATCCTCTATCCTATCCTATCCTCTATCCTATACTATCCTCTAACTTATCCTATCCTCTATCCTATCCAATTACCTATCCTATCCTCTATCCTATCCTTTCCTCTATCCTATCCTATCCTCTATCCTATCCTATCCTCTATCCTATCCTCTATCCTATCCTATCCTATCCTCTATCCTATCCTATCCTATCCTCTATCCTATCCTATCCTATCCTATCCTCTATCCTATCCTATCCTATCCTCTATCCCATCCTATCCTTTATGATATCCTATCCTCTATTCTATCCTATCCTCTATCCTATACTACCCTCTATCCTATCCTATCCTCTATCCTATTCTATCCTCTATCCGATCCTCTATCCAAACCTATCCTTTATCCTATCCTATCCTCTATCCTACTCTATCAACTATCCTATCCTATCCTCTATCCTCTATCCTATCCTATCCTCTATCCGATCCTCAATCCTATCCTATCCTCTATCCGATCCTCTATCCTATCCTATCATATCCTCTATCCTATCCTCTATCCTATCCTATCCTCTATCCTATCCTATCCCCTATCGTATCCAATTACCTATCCTCTATCGTATCCAATTACCTATCCTATCCTCTATCCTATCCTATCCTCTATCCTATCCTCTATCCTATCCTATCCTCTATCCTATCCTCTATCCTATCCTATCCTCTATCCTATCCTATCCTATCCTCTATCCTATCCTACCCTCTATCCTATCCTATACTCTTTCCTATCCTATCCTCTATCCTATCCTATCCTCTATCCTATTATATCCTCTATCCTATCCTATCCTCTACCTTATCCTATACTCTATCCTATCCAATTACCTATCCTAACCTCTATCCTATCCTATCCAATTACCTATCCTATCCTCTATCCTATCCTATCCTCTATCCTATCCTATCCTCTATCCTATCCTATCCTCTATCCTATCCTATCCTTTATCCTATCCTATCCTCTATCCTCTATCCTATCCTATCCTCTATCCTATACTATCCTGTACCTTATCCTATCCTCTATCCTATCCAATTACCTATCCTATACTCTATCCTATCCTTTCCTCTATCCTATCCTATCCTCTATCCGATCCTCTATCCTATCCTCTATCCTATCCTATCCCCTATCCTATCCTATCCTCTATCCTATCCTATCCTCTATCCTATCCTATCCTCTATCCGATCCTCTATCCTATCCTATCCTCTATCCAATCCTATCCTCTATCCTATTCTATCCTCTATCCTATCCTATCCTCTATCCTATCCTATCCTCTATCCTATCCTATCCTCTATCATATCCTATCCTCTATCCTATCCTATCCTCTATCCTATCCTTTATCCTATCCTATCCTCTATCCTATCCTATCCTATCCTCTATCCTATCCTATCCTATCCTCTATCCTATCCTATCCTATCCTATCCTCTATCCTATCCTATCCTATCCTCTATCCCATCCTATCCTTTATGATATCCTATCCTCTATTCTATCCTATCCTCTATCCTATACTACCCTCTATCCTATCCTATCCTCTATCCTATTCTATCCTCTATCCGATCCTCTATCCAAACCTATCCTTTATCCTATCCTATCCTCTATCCTACTCTATCCTCTATCCTATCCTATCCTCTATCCTATCCTATCCTCTATCCGATCCTCTATCCTATCCTATCCTCTATCCGATCCTCTATCCTATCCTATCCTCTATCATATCCTATCCTCTATCCGATCCTCTATCCTATCCTATCCTCTATCATATCCTATCCTCTATCCTATCCCATCCTCTATCCTATCCTATCCTCTATCCTATCCTCTATCCTATCCTATCCTCTTTCCTATCCTATCCTCTATCCTATCCTATCCTCTATCCTATTATATCCTCTATCCTATCCTATCCTCTACCTTATCCTATACTCTATCCTATCCAATTACCTATCCTATCCTCTATCCTACCCTCTATCCTATCCTCTATCCTATCCTATATCCTATCCTCTATCCTATCCTATCCTCTATCCTCTATCCTATCCTATCCTCTATCCGATCCTCTATCCTATCCTATCCTCTATCCGATCCTCTATCCTATCCTATCATATCCTCTATCCTATCCTCTATCCTATCCTATCCTCTATCCTATCCTATCCTCTATCGTATCCAATTACCTATCCTCTATCGTATCCAATTACCTATCCTATCCTCTATCCTATCCTATCCTCTATCCTATCCTCTATCCTATCCTATCCTCTATCCTATCCTCTATCCTATCCTATCCTCTATCCTATCCTATCTTATCCTCTATCCTATCCTACCCTCTATCCTATCCTATCCTCTTTCCTATCCTATCCTCTATCCTATCCTATCCTCTATCCTATTATATCCTCTATCCTATCCTATCCTCTACCTTATCCTATACTCTATCCTATCCAATTACCTATCCTAACCTCTATCCTATCCTATCCAATTACCTATCCTATCCTCTATCCTATCCTATCCTCTATCCTATCCTATCCTCTATCCTATCCTATCCTCTATCCTATCCTATCCTTTATCCTATCCTATCCTCTATCCTCTATCCTATCCTATCCTCTATCCTATACTATCCTGTACCTTATCCTATCCTCTATCCTATCCAATTACCTATCCTATACTCTATCCTATCCTTTCCTCTATCCTATCCTATCCTCTATCCGATCCTCTATCCTATCCTCTATCCTATCCTATCCCCTATCCTATCCTATCCTCTATCCTATCCTATCCTCTATCCTATCCTATCCTCTATCCGATCCTCTATCCTATCCTATCCTCTATCCAATCCTATCCTCTATCCTATTCTATCCTCTATCCTATCCTATCCTCTATCCTATCCTATCCTCTATCCTATCCTATCCTCTATCATATCCTATCCTCTATCCTATCCTCTATCCTATCCTTTATCCTATCCTATCCTCTATCCTATCCTATCCTCTATCCTATCCTATCCTCTATCGTATCCTATCCTATCCTCTATCATATCCTATCCTCTATCCTAAACGCTCCTCAATCCTATTCTATCCTCTATCCTATCCTATTCTCTATCCTATCCTATCCTATCCTCTATCCTATCCTATCCTCTATCCTATCCTATCCTCTATCCTATCCTCTCCTCTATCCTATCCTATCCTCTATCCTATCCTATAATCTATCCTCTATCCTATCCTACCCTCTTTCCTATCCTATCATCTATCCTATCCTATCTTCTATCCTATCCTTTCCTCTATCCTATCCTATCCGCTATCCTATCTAATCCTCTATCCGATCCTCTATCCTATCCTATCCTCTATCCTATCCTATCTTCTATCCTATCCTATCCTCTATCCTATCATATCCTCTATCCTATCCTATCCTCCATCATATCCTATCCTCTATCCTATCCTATCCTCTATCCTATCCTATCCTCTAACCCAGCCTATCCTCTATCCTATCCTATCCTCCATCCTAACCTATCCTCTATCCTATCCTATCCTATCCTCTATCCTATCCTATCCTCTATCCTATCATATCCTCTATCCTATCCTATCCTCTATTAGATCCTCTATCCTATACTATCCTCTATCCTATCCAATCCTCTATTATATCCTATCCTCTATCCTATCCTAACCTCTATCCTATCCTATCCTCTATCCGATCCTCTAACCTCTCCTATCCTCTATCCTATCCTATCCTATCCTCTATCCTATCCTCTATCCTATCCTACCCTCTATCCTATCCTATCCTCTTTCCTATCCTATCCTCTATCCTATCCTATCCTCTATCCTATTATATCCTCTATCCTATCCTATCCTCTACCTTATCCTATACTCTATCCTATCCAATTACCTATCCTATCCTCTATCCTATCCTATCCTCTATCCTATCCTATACTCTATCCTATCCTATCCTCTATCCTATCCTATCCTTTATCCTATCCTATCCTCTATCCTATCCTATCCTCTATCCTATACTATCCTGTACCTTATCCTATCCTCTATCCTATCCAATTACCTATCCTATCCTCTATCCTATCCTTTCCACTATCCTATCCTATCCTCTATCCGATCCTCTATCCTATCCTCTATCCTATCCTATCCTCTATCCTATCCTATCCTCTATCCTATCCTATCCTCTCTCCTATCCTATCCTCTATCCTATCCTATCCTCTATCCTATCCTATCCTCTTTCCTATCCTATCCTCTATCCTATCCTATCCTCTATCCTATCCTATCCTCTATCCTATCCTATCCTCTATCCTATCCTATCCTCTATCCTATCCTATCCTCTATCCGATCCTCTATCCTATCCTCTATCCTATCCTATCCTCTATCCTATCCTCTATCCTATCCTCTATCCTATCCTCTATCCTATCCTATCCTCTATCCTATCCTATCCTCTATCCTAAACGCTCCTCAATCCTATTCTATCCTCTATCCTCTATCCTCTATCGTATCCTATCCTATCCTCTATCATATCCTATCCTCTATCCTAAACGCTCCTCAATCCTATTCTATCCTCTATCCTATCCTATCCTCTATCCTATCCTATCCTATCCTCTATCCTATCCTATCCTCTATCCTATCCTATCCTCTATCCTATCCTCTCCTCTATCCTATCCTATCCTCTATCCTATCCTATAATCTATCCTCTATCCTATCCTACCCTCTTTCCTATCCTATCATCTATCCTATCCTATCTTCTATCCTATCCTTTCCTCTATCCTATCCTATCCTCTATCCTATCCAATCCTCTATCCGATCCTCTATCCTATCCTATCCTCTATCCTATCCTCTATCCTATCCTATCCTCTATCCTACTCTATCCTCTATCCTATCCTATCCTCTATCCTATCCTATCCTCTATCCGATCCTCTATCCTATCCTATCCTCTATCCGATCCTCTATCCTATCCTCTATCGTATCCTATCCTATCCTCTATCATATCCTATCCTCTGTCCTATCCTATCCTCTATCCTATCCTATCCTCTATCCGATCCTCTATCCTATCCTATCCTCTATCCTATCCTATCCTATCCTCTATCCTATCCTATCCTATCCTCTATCATATCCTATCCTCTATCCTATCATATCCTGTATCCTATCCTATCCTCTATCCTATCCTATCTTCTATCCTATCCTATCCTCTATCCTATTCTATCCTCTATCCTATCCTCTATCATATCCAATCCTCTACCGTATACTCTATCCTGTACTATCCTCTATCCTATCCTATCCTCTATCCTATCCTTTCCTCTATCCTATCCTTTCCTCAATCCTATTATATCCTCTATCCTATCCTATCCTCTATCCTATCCTATCCTCTTCCCTATCCTATCCTCTATCCTATCCTATCCTCTATCCTATTATATCCTCTATCCTATCCTATCCTCTACCTTATCCTATACTCTATCCTATCCAATTACCTATCCTATCCTCTATCTTATCCTATCCTCTATCTTATCCTATCCTCTATCCTATCCTCTATCCTATCCTACCCTCTATCCTATCCTATCCTCTTTCCTATCCTATCCTCTATCCTATCCTATCCTCTATCCTATTATATCCTCTATCCTATCCTATCCTCTACCTTATCCTATACTCTATCCTATCCAATTACCTATCCTATCCTCTATCCTATCCTATCCTCTATCCTATCCTATCCTCTATCCTATCCTATCCTCTATCCTATCCTATCCTTTATCCTATCCTATCCTCTATCCTATCCTATCCTCTATCCTATACTATCCTGTACCTTATCCTATCCTCTATCCTATCCAATTACCTATCCTATCCTCTATCCTATCCTTTCCTCTATCCTATCCTATCCTCTATCCGATCCTCTATCCTATCCTCTATGATATCCTATCCTCTATCCTATCCTATCCTCTATCCTATCCTCTATCCTATCCTATCCTCTATCCTATCCTATCCTCTATCCTATCCTATCCTCTATCCTATCCTATCCTCTATCCTATCCTATCCTGTATCCTATCCTATCCTCTATCCTATCCTATCCTCTATCCGATCCTCTATCCTATCCTATCCTCTATCCAATCCTATCTTCTATCCTATTCTATCCTCTATCCTATCCTATCCTCTATCCTATGCTATCCTCTATCCTATCCTCTATCCTATCCTCTATCCTATC
Organism: Halictus rubicundus; assembly: GCF_050948215.1. Taxonomy (NCBI): domain Eukaryota; kingdom Metazoa; phylum Arthropoda; class Insecta; order Hymenoptera; family Halictidae; genus Halictus; species Halictus rubicundus. The sequence continues at coordinate 55,974 of NW_027488740.1, read as the reverse complement.
CTATCCTTTATCCTATCCTATCCTCTATCCTATCCTATCCTCTATCCTATACTATCCTGTACCTTATCCTATCCTCTATCCTATCCAATTACCTATCCTATCCTCTATCCTATCCTTTCCTCTATCCTATCCTATCCTCTATCCGATCCTCTATCCTATCCTCTATCCTATCCTATCCTCTATCCTATCCTATCCTCTATCCTATCCTATCCTCTATCCTATCCTATCCTCTATCCTATCCTATCCTCTATCCTATCCTATCCTCTATCCTATCCTATCCTCTATCCTATCCTATCCTCTATCCTATCCTATCCTCTATCCGATCCTCTATCCTATCCTATCCTCTATCCAATCCTATCTTCTATCCTATTCTATCCTCTATCCTATCCTATCCTCTATCCTATCCTATCCTCTATCCTATCCTCTATCCTATCCTCTATCCCATCCTATCCTCTATCCTATCCTATCCTCTATCCTATCCTATCCTCTATCCTATCCTATCCTCTATCGTATCCTATCCTATCCTCTATCATATCCTATCCTCTATCCTAAACGCTCCTCAATCCTATTCTATCCTCTATCCTATCCTATCCTCTATCCTATCCTATCCTATCCTCTATCCTATCCTATCCTCTATCCTATCCTATCCTCTATCCTATCCTCTCCTCTATCCTATCCTATCCTCTATCCTATCCTATAATCTATCCTCTATCCTATCCTACCCTCTTTCCTATCCTATCATCTATCCTATCCTATCTTCTATCCTATCATTTCCTCTATCCTATCCTATCCTCTATCCTATCCAATCCTCTATCCGATCCTCTATCCTATCCTATCCTCTATCCTATCCTCTATCCTATCCTATCCTCTATCCTACTCTATCCTCTATCCTATCCTATCCTCTATCCTATCCTATCCTCTATCCGATCCTCTATCCTATCCTATCCTCTATCCGATCCTCTATCCTATCCTCTATCGTATCCTATCCTATCCTCTATCATATCCTATCCTCTATCCTATCCTATCCTCTATCCTATCCTATCCTCTATCCGATCCTCTATCCTATCCTATCCTCTATCCTATCCTATCCTATCCTCTATCCTATCCTATCCTATCCTCTATCATATCCTATCCTCTATCCTATCATATCCTGTATCCTATCCTATCCTCTATCCTATCCTATCTTCTATCCTATCTTATCCTCTATCCTATTCTATCCTCTATCCTATCTTCTATCATATCCAATCCTCTATCGTATCCTCTATCCTATCCTCTATCATATCCAATCCTCTACCGTATACTCTATCCTGTACTATCCTCTATCCTATCCTATCCTCTATCCTATCCTTTCCTCTATCCTATCCTTTCCTCAATCCTATTATATCCTCTATCCTATCCTATCCTCTATCCTATCCTATCCTCTTCCCTATCCTATCCTCTATCCTATCCTATCCTCTATCCTATTATATCCTCTATCCTATCCTATCCTCTACCTTATCCTATACTCTATCCTATCCAATTACCTATCCTATCCTCTATCTTATCCTATCCTCTATCCTATCCTATCCTCTATCCTATCCTCTATCCTATCCTATCCTCTATCCTATCCTATCCTCTATCCTATCCTATCCTCTATCCTATCCTATCCTCTATCCTATCCTATCCTCTATCCTATCCTATCCTCTATCCTATCCTATCCTCTATCCTATCCTATCCTCTATCCTATCCTATCCTCTATCCTATCCTATCCTCTATCCTATCCTATCCTATCCTCTATCCTATCCTATCCTCTATCCTATCCTATCCTCTATCCGATCCTCTATCCTATCCAATCCTCTATCCGATCCTCTATCCTATCCTATCCTCTATCCTATCCTCTATCCTATCCTATCCTCTATCCTACTCTATCCTCTATCCTATCCTATCCTCTATCCTATCCTATCCTCTATCCGATCCTCTATCCTATCCTATCCTCTATCCGATCCTCTATCCTATCCTCTATCGTATCCTATCCTATCCTCTATCATATCTTATCCTCTATCCTAACCTATCCTCTATCCTATCCTATCCTCTATCCGATCCTCTATCCTATCCTATCCTCTATCCTATCCTATCCTATCCTCTATCCTATCCTATCCTATCCTCTATCATATCCTATCCTCTATCCTATCATATCCTGTATCCTATCCTATCCTCTATCCTATCCTATCTTCTATCCTATCCTATCCTCTATCCTATTCTATCCTCTATCCTATCCTCTATCATATCCAATCCTCTATCGTATCCTCTATCCTATCCTCTATCATATCCAATCCTCTACCGTATACTCTATCCTGTACTATCCTCTATCCTATCCTATCCTCTATCCTATCCTTTCCTCTATCCTATCCTTTCCTCAATCCTATTATATCCTCTATCCTATCCTATCCTCTATCCTATCCTATCCTCTTCCCTATCCTATCCTCTATCCTATCCTATCCTCTATCCTATTATATCCTCTATCCTATCCTATCCTCTACCTTATCCTATACTCTATCCTATCCTCTATCTTATCCTATCCTCTATCCTATCCTATCCTCTATCCTATCCTATCCTCTATCCTATCCTCTATCCTATCCTATCCTCTATCCTATCCTATCCTCTATCCTATCCTATCCTCTATCCTATCCTATCCTCTATCCTATCCTATCCTCTATCCTATCCTATCCTCTATCCTATCCTATCCTCTATCCTATCCTATCCTCTATCCTATCCTATCCTCTATCCTATCCTATCCTCTATCCTATCCTATCCTCTATCCTATCCTATCCTCTATCCTATCCTATCCTCTATCCTATCCTATCCTCTATCCTATCCTATCCTCTATCCTATCCTATCCTCTACCCTATCCTATCCTCTATCCTATCCTATCCTCTATCCTATCCCATTCTCTATCCTATCCTATCGTCTTTCCTATCCTATTCTCTATCCTATCGTATCCTCTTTCCTATAATACCATCTATCCTATACTGTTCTCTATCGTCTCCTAGCCTGTATCCTATCCAATCTCCTATCCTATCCTCTATCATATCCTATTCTCTGTGCTATCCTCTATCCTATCCTATCCTCTATCCTATCCCATTCTCTATCCTATCCTATCGTCTTTCCTATCCTATTCTCTATCCTATCCTATCCTCTAACCTATCCTATCCTCTATCCTATCTTATCCTCTATCGTACCCTGTCCTATATCCTATCCTATCCTCTATGCTGTCCTATCTTCAATTCTATCCTATCCTCTATCCTATCCTATCCTCTATCCTATCCTATCCTCTATCCTATGCTATCCTCTATCCTATCCTCTATAATATCGTATCCTGTATCCTATCCTATCCTCTATCCTATCCTATCCTCTATCCTATCCTATCCTCTTTCCTATCCTATTCTCTATCCTATCCTATCCTCTATCCTATCCTATCCTCTATAGTATCCTGTCCTCTATCCTATCCAATCCTTTATCCTATCCTCTATCCTATCCTATCCTCTATCCTATCCTATCCTCTATCCTATCCTATCCTCTATCCTATCCTATCCTCTATCCTAACCTACCTTCTATCGTCTCCTGTCCTCTTTCCTAATCAATCCCCTATCCTACCATCTATCGTCTCCTAACCTCTATCCTATCCAATCCCCTATCCTATCCTCTAACCTATCCTGTCCTCTATCCTATACTACCCTCTATCCTACCCTATCCTCTATCCCATCCTATCCTCTATCCTATCCTATCCTCTATCCTATCCTATCCTCTATCTTATCCAATCCCCTATCCTAGTCTCTATCCTATCCAATACTCGATCCTATTCTATCATCTATAATATCGTATCCTGTATCCTATCCTGTCCTCTATCCTATCGTATCCTCAATCCTATCCTATCCTCTATCGTATCCTATCCTCTATACTATCCAATCCCCTATCCTATCCGATCCTCTATCCTATCCTATCCTCTATCCTATAATATCCTCAATCCTATCCTTTATCCTATCCTCTATCGTCTCCTATGCTCTATCGTCTCCAATCCTCTATCCTATCCTGTATCCTATAGTATCCTCTATCCTATCCAATCCTCTATCCTATCCTATCCTCTATCGTATCCTATCCTCTATCCTATCCAATTCTCTATCCTATCCTCTATCGTATCGTATCCTCTATCCTATCCAATCCTCTATCCTATCCTCTATGCTATCCTATCCTCTATCCTATCCTATCCTCTATCCTATCCTATCCTCTATCCTATCCTATCCTCTATCCTATCCTAACCTCTATCCTATCCTATCCTCTATCCTATCCTATCCTCTATTGTATCCTATCTTGTATCCGATCCAATCCCCTATCCTATAATCTATCCTATCCTCTATCGTATCGTATCCTCTATCCTATCCAATCCTCTATCCTATCCTCTATGCTATCCTATCCTCTGTCCTATCCTATCCTCTATCCTATCCTATCCTATCCTCTATCCTATCCTATCCTCTATCGTATCCTATCTTGTATCCGATCCAATCCCCTATCCTATCCTCTATCCTATCCTATTCTCTATCCTATCCTCTATCGTATCGTATCCTCTATCCTATCCGATCCTCTATCCTATCCTATCCTCTATAATATCGTATCCTCTATCATATCCTATCATCTATCCTATCCAATCCACTATCCTATCCTCTATCCTATCCTATCCTCTATCCTATCCTATCCTCTATCGTCTCCTGTCCTATATCCTAACCAATCCCCTATCCTATCCTCTAACCTATCCTATCCGATCCTCCATCCTATTCTATTCTCTATAATATCGTATCCTCTATCATATCCTGTCCTCTTTCCTATAACATCATCTACCCTATCCGAATCTCTTTCCTATCTTATCCTCTTTCCTATCCTATCCTCAATCCTATCCTATCCTCTATCGTCTCCTGTCCTATATCCTACCCAATCCCCTATCCTATCCTCTATCCTATCCTATCCTATCCTCTATCCTATCCTATCCTATCCTCTATCCTATCCTATCCTATCCTCTATCCTATCCTATCTGTTCCTATCCTCTATCCTATCCTATCCTCTACCGTCTCCTATCCTGTATCCGATCCAATCCCCTATCGTATCCTCTATCCTATCCTATTCTCTATCCTATCCTCTATCCTATCGTATCCTCTATCCTATCCAATCCTCTATCCTATCCTCTATCCTATCCTATCCTCTAACGTATCCTATCCTCTATCCTATCTTATCCTCTATCCTATTCTATACTCTATAATATCCTTTCTGCCATCCTATTCTATCCAGTCCTCTATCTAATCCTATCCTCTATCCTATCCAATCCCCTATCCTATCCTCCATTCTATTCTATCCTCAATCCTATCCTATCCTCTATCCTATCCAATCCCCTATCCTATCCTCTATCCTATTCTATTCTCTGTGCTATCCTATCCTCTATCCTATCCTATCCCCTATCCTATCCTATCCTCTATCCTATCGTAACCTCTGTCCTATCCTATCAACTATCCTATCCTATCCTATTCTCTATCCTATACTATCCTCTAACCTATCTTATCCTCGATCATATCCCATCCTCTATCCTATCCCATCCTGTATCCTATCCAATCCTCTATCCTATCCAATCCTCTATCATATCCAATGCTCTATGATATCCTCTCTCCTATCATCTACCCTATCCTATCTTCTACTATATAATACCCTCTATCCTATCCAATCCTCTATCCTGTCCTATCCTCTATAATATCCTATATTCTATCCTATCCTATCCTCTATCATCTATCCTATCCTATCCTCTATCCTATCCTATCCTCCATCCTATCCTATCCTCTATTCTATAAAATCCTCTATCCTATCCTATCCTCTATCGTATAATATCCTCTATTGTATCCTATCCTCAATCCTATCCTATCCTCAATCCTATCCTATCCCCTAACCTATCCTATCCTCTATACTATCGTAACCTCTGTCCTATCCTATCAACTATCCTACCCTATCCTATTCTCTATCCTATACTATCCTCTAACCTATCTTATCCTCTATCCTATCCCATCCTCTATCCTATCCCATCCTGTATCCTATCCAATCCTCTATCCTATCCAATCCTCTATCATATCCAATGCTCTATCCTATCCTCTCTCCTATCATCTACCCTATCCTATCTTCTACTATATAATACCCTCTATCCTATCCAATCCTCTATCCTATCCTATCCTCTATCCTATCCTATCCTCAATCCTATCCTATCCTCTATTCTATAAAATCCTCTATCCTATCCTATCCTGTATCGTATAATATCCTCTATTCTATCCAATCCTTTATCCTATCCTATCCTATCCTCTATCCTATCCTATCCTCTATTCTATCCAATCCTCTATTCTATAATATCTTCTATCCTATCCTGTATCCTATCCTCTATCCTATCCTCTACCCTATCCCATCCTCAATCCTATCCTGTATCGTATCCAATCCTCTATCCTATCCTCTATCCTATCCTCTATCCTATCCTATCCTCTATCCTATCCTCTATCCTATCCTATCCTCTATCCTATCCTATCCTGTATCCTATCCAATCCTTTATCCTATCCTATCCTCTATTCTATCCTATCCTCTATCCTATCCTATCCTCTATCCTATCCTCTATCCTATCCACTATCCTATCCTATCCTTTATCCTATCCTATCCTATCCTTTATCCTATCCTATCCTATCCTATCCTTTATCCTATCCTATCCTCTATCCTATCCTCTCCTCTATCCTATACTATCCTCTATCCTATAATCTATCCTATCATCCATCCTATCCTATCCACTTTCCTATCCTTTCCTCTATCCTATCCTCTCCACTATCCTATCATATCGCCTATAATATCGTATCCTCTATCGTATCCTATCCTCTATAATATCGTATCCTCTATCCTATCTAATCCTCTATCCTATCCTCTATCCTATCATCCATCCTATCCTATCCACTTTCCTATCCTTTCCTCTATCCTCTCCTCTCCACTATCCTATCATATCGCCTATAATATCGTATCCTCTATCGTATCCTATCCTCTATAATATCGTATCCTCTATCCTATCTAATCCTCTATCCTATCCTCTATCCTATCATCCATCCTATCCTATCCACTTTCCTATCCTTTCCTCTATCCTATCGTATCCTCTATCCTATCCCATCCTCTATCCTATCGTACCCTCTGTCCCATCCTATCTATCCTATCCTATCCTCTATCCTATCCTATACTCTATCCTATACTATCCTCTGTCCTATCCTCTTTTCTATCCTATCCTATCCTCCATCCTATCCGATCCTCTATCCTATCCAATCCTCTATCCTATCCTCTATCCTATCCTCTATCCTATCCTATCATCTATCCTATCCTATCCTCTATCCTATCCTCTATCCTATCCTCTATCCTACCCTATCATCTATCCTATCCTATCCTCTATCCGATCCTCTATCCTATCCTATCCTCAATCCTACCCTATCCCCTACCCTATCTGATTCTCTAAAATATCCTATCCTTTATCCTATCCTATCCTCTGTCCTATCCTATTTTCTATACTATCCTGTCCTCTATCCTATCCTCTATCCTATCCTATCCTCTATCCTATGATATCCTCTATACTATCCAATTCTCTATTCTGTCCTATCCTGTATCCTATCCTACCCTCTATCCTATAATATCCTCTATCCTATCCTATCCTCTATCCTATCCTATCCTCTATCCTATCCTATCCTCAATGCTATCCCGTATCCTATCCAATCCTCTATCCTAACCTGTCCTCTGTCCTATCCTATCCTCTATAATATCCAATCCTCTATCCTATCCTCTATCCTATCCTATCCTCTATCCTAACCTATCCTCTATCCTATAATATCCTCTATTCTATCCAATCCTCTATTCTGACCTATCCTCTATCCTATCCTACCCTCTATCCTAAAATATCCTCTATCCTAACCTATCCTCTATCCTATCCCATCCTCTATCCTATCCTATCCACTATCCTAACCTATCCTCTATCCTATAATATCCTCTATCCTATCCTCTCCTCTATCCTATCCCATCCTCTGTCCTATCGTATCCTGTATCCTATCGTATCATCTATCCTAACCCATCCTCTATGCTATCCTATCCTGAATCTTATCCCAGACTCTATCGTATCCTACCCTCTGTCCTATCCCATCCTCTATGCTATCCTATCCTGAATCCTATCCCAGACTCTATCGTATCCTACCCTCTGTACTATCCTATTTTCTATTCTATCCTATCCTCCATCCAATCCTATCCTCTATCCTAACCTATCCTCTATCCTATAATATCCTCTATCCTATCCTATACTCTATCCAATCCTATCCTCTGTCCTATCCTATCCTCTATCCTATCCTATCCTCTATCCTATCCTCTACTCTATCCTACCCTATCCTTTTTCCAATCCTATCCTCTATCCTATCCTATCCTCTCTTCTATCCAATCCTCTATCCTGTCCTATCCTCTATCCTATCCTACCCTCTATCCTATAATATCCTCTATCCTATCCTATCCTCTATCTTAGCCAATTCCCTATCCTATCCTCTATCCTATCCTATCCTACCCTCTATCCTATCCTCTATCCTATAATATCCTCTATCCTATCGTATCCTCTATCCTATCCCATCCTCTATCCTATCCTATCCTCTATCCTAACCTATCCTCTATCCTATAATATCCTCTATCCTATCCTATACTCTATCCAATCCTATCCTCTGTGCTATCCTATCCTCTATCCTATCCTATCCTCTATCCTATCCTCTACTCTATCCTACCCTATCCTTTTTCCAATCCTATCCTCTATCCTATCCTATCCTCTCTTCTATCCAATCCTCTATCCTGTCCTATCCTCTATCCTATCCTACCCTCTATCCTATAATATCCTCTATCCTATCCTATCCTCTATCTTAGCCAATTCCCTATCCTATCCTCTATCCTATCCTATCCTACCCTCTATCCTATCCTCTATCCTATCCTATCCTCTATCCTATGATATCCTCTATACTATCCAATTCTCTATTCTGTCCTATCCTGTTTCCTATCCTACCCTCTATCCTATAATATCCTCTATCCTATCCTATCCTCTATCCTATCCTATCCTCTATTCTATCCAATCCTCTATACTGTCCTATCCTCTATCCTATCCTATCCTCTATCCTATCCTATCCTCTATTCTATCCAATCCTCTATACTGTCCTATCCTCTATCCTATCCTACCCTTTATCCTATAATATCCTCTATCCTATCCTATCCTCTATCCTATCCTATCCTCTACCCTAACCTATCCTCTATCCTATAATATCCTCTATCTTATCCTATCTTCTATCCTATGATATTCTCTATACTATCCAATTCTCTATTCTGTCCTATCCTGTATCCTATCCTACCCTCTATCCTATAATATCCTCTATCCTATCCTATTCTCTATGCTATCCAATCCCCTATCCTATCCTTTATCCTATCCTATCCTCTGTCCTATCCTATTTTCTATACTATCCTGTCCTCTATCCTATTCTCTATCCTATCCTATCCTCTATCCTATAATATCCTCTATTCTATCCAATCCTCTATTCTGACCTATCCTCTATCCTATCCTACCCTCTATACTATAATATCCTCTATCCTAACCTATCCTCTATCCTATCCCATCCTCTATCCTATCCAATCCCCTTTCGTATCCTCTATCCTATCCTATCCTCTATCCTATCCTGTCCTCTATACTATCCTATCCTCTATCCTATCCTATCCTCTATCCTATAATATACTCTATCGTATCGCATCCTCTATCCTATCCCATCCTCTATCCTATCCTATCCTCTATCCTAACCTATCCTCTATCCTATCCTATCCTCTATCCTATCCTCTCCTCTATCCTATCCCATCCTCTATCCTATCCTCTATCGTATCCTATCCTCTGTCCTATCGTATCCTCTATCCTATCGTATCATCTATCCTATCCCATCCTCTATGCTATCCTATCCTGAATCTTATCCCAGACTCTATCGTATCCTACCCTCTGTCCTATCCCATCCTCTATGCTATTCTATCCTGAATCCTATCCCAGACTCTATCGTATCCTACCCTCTGTCCTATCCTATTTTCTATTCTATCCTATCCTCCATCCAATCCTATCCTCTATCCTATCCCATCCTCTATCCTATCCTATCGTCTATCCTATCCTATCCTCTATCCTATCCTATCCTGTGTCCTATCCTATCCTCTATACTATCATCTATCCTATCTATCTTATCCTCAATGCAATCCTGTATCAAATCCAATCCTCTATCCTAACCTTTCCTCTATCATAACCTGTCCTCTATCCTATAATATCCTCTATCCTATCCTATTCTCTATGCTATCCAATCCCCTATCCTATCCTTTATCCTATCCTATCCTCTGTCCTATCCTATTTTCTATACTATCCTGTCCTCTATCCTATTCTCTATCCTATCCTATCCTCTATCCTATAATATCCTCTATTCTATCCAATCCTCTATTCTGACCTATCCTCTATCCTATCCTACCCTCTATACTATAATATCCTCTATCCTAACCTATCCTCTATCCTATCCCATCCTCTATCCTATCCAATCCCCTTTCGTATCCTCTATCCTATCCTATCCTCTATCCTATCCTGTCCTCTATACTATCCTATCCTCTATCCTATCCTATCCTCTATCCTATAATATACTCTATCGTATCGCATCCTCTATCCTATCCCATCCTCTATCCTATCCTATCCTCTATCCTAACCTATCCTCTATCCTATCCTATCCTCTATCCTATCCTCTCCTCTATCCTATCCCATCCTCTATCCTATCCTCTATCGTATCCTATCCTCTGTCCTATCGTATCCTCTATCCTATCGTATCATCTATCCTATCCCATCCTCTATGCTATCCTATCCTGAATCTTATCCCAGACTCTATCGTATCCTACCCTCTGTCCTATCCCATCCTCTATGCTATTCTATCCTGAATCCTATCCCAGACTCTATCGTATCCTACCCTCTGTCCTATCCTATTTTCTATTCTATCCTATCCTTCATCCAATCCTATCCTCTATCCTATCCCATCCTCTATCCTATCCTATCGTCTATCCTATCCTATCCTCTATCCTATCCTATCCTGTGTCCTATCCTATCCTCTATACTATCATCTATCCTATCTATCTTATCCTCAATGCAATCCTGTATCAAATCCAATCCTCTATCCTAACCTTTCCTCTATCATAACCTGTCCTCTATCCTATCTTATCCTCTATCCTATCCTATCTTCTATCCTATAATATCCTCTATCCTATCCCATCCTCTATCTTATCCTATCCTCTATCCTATCCTATCCTCAATCCTATCCTGTCCCCTACCGTATCCTATCCTCTATCCTATAATATCCTCTATCCTATCCTATCATGTACCCTATCCAATCCCCTATCCTATCCTCTATCCTATCCTATCCTGTGTCCTATCCTATCCTCTATACTATCATCTATCCTATCCTCTATCCTATCCTATACTCAATGCAATCCTGTATCAAATCCAATCCTCTATCCTATCATATCCTCTATCCTATCCTATCCTCTATCCTATCCTATCCTCAATACTATCCTATCCCCTATCCAATCCTATCCTCTATTCTATCCTATCCTCTATCCTATCCAATCCCCTATCCTATCCTCTATTCTGTCCTGTCCTCTATCCTATCCTACCCTCTATCCTATAATATCCTCTATCCTATCCTATCCTCTATCCTACCCAATCCCCTATCATATACTCTATCCTATCCTATCCTCTATCCTATCCTATCTTCTATTATATAATATCCTCTATCCTATCCAACTCTCTATCGTATCCTCTATCCTAACCTCTATCCTATCCTATCCTCAATCCTACCCTATCCCCTACCATATCTGATCCTCTAACCTATCCTATCCTTGATCCTATCCTATCCTCTGTCCTATCCTATTTTCTATACTATCCTATCCTCTATCCTATCCTATCCTCCATCTATCCTATAATATCCTCTATCCTATCCTCTATCCTATCCTATCCTGTATCCTATCCAATCCCCTATCCTATCCTCTATCCTATCCTATCCTCAATCCTACCCTATCCTGTACCCTATCCTATCCTCTATCCTATCCTATCCTCAAACCTATACTATCCTCTACCCTATCCTATCCTCTATACTATCCTGTCCTCTATCCTATTGTATCCTCCATCCTATCCCATCCTCTATCCTATCGTATCGTCTATCCTATAATATCCCCTATCCTATCCATCCTCTATCCTATCCTCTATCCTATCCTCTATCCTATCCTCTATCCTATCCTATCCTCTATCCTATCCTATCCTGTATCATGTCGTATCCTCTATCCTATCCTATGCTCTATCCTATCCCATCCGCTATCCTATCCTATCGTCTATCCTATAATATCCTCTATCCTATCCTATCGTCTATCCTATAATATCCTCTATCCTATCCTATCCTCTATCCTATAATATCCTCTATTCTATCCAATCCTCTATCGTATAATATCCTCAATCCTACCCTATCCCCTATCCTATCCTATCCTCTATCCTATGCTATCCTCTATCCTATCCAATCATCTATCCTATCCTATCCTCTATCCTATCCTGTCCTATATCCTACCCTATTGTCTATCCTATACTATCCTCTAACCTATCCTATCCTCTATCCTATCCTATCCTCTATTCTATCCAATCCTCTATCGTATAATATCCTCTATCCTATCCTATACTCTATCCTATCGTATCCTCCTTCCTCTCCTTTGCTCTATCCTATCGTATCCTCTGTCCTATCCTATCCTATCCTCTATCCTATCCAATCCTGTATATTATCCTATGCTCTATCCTATCGTATCCTCTATCTTATCCCATCCTGTATCCTATCCTATCGTCTTTCCTATCTTATCCTCTATCCTATCCTATCCTCTATGCTATCCTATGCTCAATCCTATCGTATCCTCTATCCAATCCTATCGTCTATCCTATCCTATCGTCTATCCTATCCTATCGTCTATCCTATAATATCTTCTATCCTATCCAATCCTGCATTCTATCCTCTACCCTATGCTCCATCCTATCCTATCCTTTATCCTATAATATCCTCTATTCTATCCAATCCTCTATCGTATAATATCCTCAATCCTACAGTATCCCCTATCCTATCCTATCCTCTATCCTATCCTATCCTCTATCCTATCCAATCATCTATCCTATCCTATCCTCTATCCTATCCTGTCCTATATCCTATCCTATTGTCTATCCTATACTATCCTCTAACCTATCCTACCCTATCCTCTATCCTATTGTCGCTTGACTCTCCTGCGTCTCGATGGCAACTAAACTCTCTCCGATCGGCAGTTGATTTTCTGAGGGCTATGGGAGGGGATGGAGCAATTTGTTTATGATTCCCTATTGAAATTTCATGGTGCTTTATCCCAGGTACCAAACCCGCGGTTGTCCTCGACCGCCCATTGTAAGCACAAGAACGTACACCAGACAATCAATTTAACAATATCACGCTCATTATGTTGGCACTTCCCGAATCTCGCGACCTTTCCTTAGCCTGGCGGCCCCGGATTAACCTTTCGGTCTCTCCGTGCACGCTGGTAAACCTTCATTCCGTGGGGACGTCTCCCCTATTTTTGAGGTTTATTGCGGCCTAAGGTAGACGCGTCGCGTCTACCTTTACACGCGCTGGCTTGATATGCAACAGAACGCAATCGCTTTGTCACAACGCGCCCACGAGATTCGGGTGACCATCGTTCGATAGTTTTCCACAATGTACAATTTTCAGCTAATACCGGTCTGCTCCATCCTCCTTCCATATCCTTTACAATACACGTGTATTTCCATACAATTTAATATTGTCGGAATTTGTTGATATCTAATTACCACTATATCTGCGTGACGGACACTGCACGATCTTAATTCTATCCGCAACACCTATCCTATCCTCTGTCCTATCCTATCCTCTCCTCTATCCTATTGTCTATCCTATACTATCATCTATCCTATCCCATCCTGTATCCTATCCTATCCTCTATCCTATCGTATCCTCTATCCTATCCTATCGTCTATCTTATAATATCCTCTATCCTATCCTATCCTTTATCCTATCCTCTATCCTATCGTGTCCTCTATCCTATCCTATTCTCTATCCTATACTATCCTATATCCTATCCAATTCACTATCGGATCCTCTATCCTATCCTATCCTCTATCTTATCCTATCCTCTATCCTATCCTATCCTCTATCCTATCCTATCCTCTATCCTCTATCCAATCCTATCCTCTATTCTATCCTATCCTCTATCCTATCCAATCCCCTATCCTATCCTCTATTCTGTCCTGTCCTCTATCCTATCCAATCCTCTATTCTATCCTCTATCCTATGCTCTATCCTATCCTATCCTCTATCCTGTAATATTATCTATTCTATCCAATCCTCTATCGTATAATATCCTCTATCCTACCCTATACTCTATCCTATCGTATCCTCTGTCCTAACCTATCCTCTATCCTATCCTATCCTCTATCCTATCCTATCCTCAATCTTACCCTATCCCCTATCCTATCGTATCCTCGATCCTATCCCATCCTCTATCCTATCCTATCCTCTATCCTATCCTATCCTCTATCTCATCCTATCCTCTGTCCTATCCTATCATCTATGATATCCTATCCTCAATCCTATCGTATCCTCTATCCTATCCTATCGTCTATCCTAGCGTATCGTCTATCCTATCCTATCGTCTATCGTATCCTATCGTCTATCGTATTATATCGTCTATCATATAATATCTTCTATCCTATCCAATCCTCCATTCTATCCTCTATCCTATGCTCTATCCTATCCTATCCTCTATCCTATAATATCCTCTATTCTATCCAATCCTCTATCGTATATTATCCTCAATCCTACCCTATCCCCTATCCTATCCTATCCTCTATCCTATCCTATCCTCTATCCTATCCAATCATCTATCCTATCCTATCCTCTATCCTATCCTGTCCTATATCCTATCCTATTGTCTATCCTATACTATCCTCTAACCTATCCTATCCTCTACCCTATCCTATCCTCTATTCTATCCAATCCTCTATCGTATAATATCCTCTATCCTATCCTATCCTCTATCCTATCCTCTATCCTATCCTATCTTCAATTATATAATATCCTCTATCCTATCCAATCCTCTATCGTATCCTCTATCCTATCCTCTATCCTATCCTATCCTCTGTCCTATCCTATTTTCTATACTACCCTATCCTCTATCCTATCCTGTCCTCTATCCTATCATGTCCTCTATCCTATCCTATCCTCTATCCTATCCTATCCTCTGTCCTATCCTATTTTCTATACTATCCTATTCTCTATCCTATCCTGTCCTCTACCCTATCCTGTCCTCTAACCTATCCTATCCTCTATCCTATCCTATCCTCTATCCTATCCTGTCCTCTATCCTATCCTATAGTCTATCCTATAGTATCCTCTATCCTACCCTGTCCTCTATCCTATCCTATACTCTATCCTATACTATCCTCTATCCTATCCTGTCCTCCATCCTATCCTATCCTCTATCCTATCCCATCTTCAATTATATAATATCCTCTATCCTATCCAATCCTCTATCGTATCCTCTATCCTATCCTCTATCCTATTCTATCCTCTGTCCTATCCTATTTTCTATACTATCCTATCCTCTATCCTATCGTATCCTCTATCCTATCCCATCCTGTATCCTATCCTATCCTCTAACCTATCGTATCCTCTATCCGATCCTATCCTCTATTCTATCCTGTCCTCTATCCTATCCTAACCACTATCCTATCCTATCCTGTAACATATCGTATCCTCTATCCTATCCTATCGTCTATCCTATCCTATCGTCTATCCTATAATATCTTCTATCCTATCCAATCCTCTATTCTATCCTCTATCCTATGCTCTATCCTATCCTATCCTCTATCCTATAATATCCTCTATTCTATCCAATCCTCTATCGTATAATAGCCTCTATCCGATCCTATACTCCATCCTATCCTATCCTCTATCCTATCCTATCCTGTATCCTGTATCCTCTATCCTATCCTATCCTCTATACTATCCTACCCTCTATCTTATCCTGTCCTCTATCCTATCCTAACCACTATCCTATCCTATCCTGTAACATATCGTATCCTCTATCCTATCCCATCATCTATCCTATCGTATCCTCTGTCCTATCCTATCCTCTTTCCTATCCTATACTATTCTCTATTTTATACTATCCTCTAACCTATCCTATCCTCTATCCTATCCTATCCTGTATCCTGTATCCTCTATCCTATCCTATCCTCAATCCTATCGTATCCTCTATCCTATCCTGTCGTCTATCCTATAACATCCTCTATCCTATCCAATCCTCTATTCTATCCTCTATCCGATGCTCTATCCTATCCTATCCTCTATTCTGTAATATTATCTATTCTATCCAATCCTCTATCGTATAATATCCTCTATCCTATCCTATACTCTATCATATCGTATCCTCTGTCCTAACCTATCCTCTATCCTATCCTATCCTCTATCCTATCCTATCCTCAATCTTACCCTATCCCCTATCCTATCCGATCCTCGATCCTATCCCATCCTCTATCCTATTCTATCCTCTATCCTATCCTATCCTCTATCTCATCCTATCCTCTGTCCTATCCTATCCTCTATGCTATCCTATCCTCAATCCTATCGTATCCTCTATCCTATCCTATCGTCCATCCTATCCTATCGTCAATCCTATCCTATCGTCTATAGTATCCTATCGTCTATCCTATAATATCTTCTATCCTATCCAATCCTCTATTCTGACCTATCCTCTATCCTATCCTACCCTCTATCCTAAAATATCCTCTATCCTAACCTATCCTCTATCCTATCCCATCCTCTATCCTATCCTGTCCTCTATCCTATCCTATCCTCTATCCTATAATATACTCTATCGTATCGCATCCTCTATCCTATCCCATCCTCTATCCTATCCTATCCACTATCCTAACCTATCCTCTATCCTATAATATCCTCTATCCTATCCTCTCCTCTATCCTATCCCATCCTCTGTCCTATCGTATCCTGTATCCTATTGTATCATCTATCCTAACCCATCCTCTATGCTATCCTATCCTGAATCTTCTCCCTGACTCTATCGTATCCTACCCTCTGTCCTATCCCATCCTCTATGCTATCCTATCCTGAATCCTATCCCAGAATCTATCGTATCCTACCCTCTGTACTATCCTATTTTCTATTCTATCCTATCCTCCATCCAATCCTATCCTCTATCCTAACCTATCCTCTATCCTATAATATCCTCTATCGTATCCTATACTCTATCCAATCCTATCCTCTGTCCTATCCTATCCTCTATCCTATCCTATCCTCTATCCTATCCTCTACTCTATCCTACCCTATCCTTTTTCCAATCCTATCCACTATCCTATCCTATCCTCTCTTCTATCCAATCCTCTATCCTGTCCTATCCTCTATCCTATCCTACCCTCTATCCTATAATATCCTCTATCCTATCCTATCCTCTATCTTAGCCAATTCCCTATCCTATCCTCTATCCTATCCTATCCTACCCTCTATCCTATCCTCTATCCTATAATATCCTCTATCCTATCGTATCCTCTATCCTATCCCATCCTCTATCCTATCCTATCCTCTATCCTAACCTATCCTCTATCCTATAATATCCTCTATCCTATCCTATACTCTATCCAATCCTATCCTCTGTGCTATCCTATCCTCTATCCTATCCTATCCTCTATCCTATCCTCTACTCTATCCTACCCTATCCTTTTTCCAATCCTATCCTCTATCCTATCCTATCCTCTCTTCTATCCAATCCTCTATCCTGTCCTATCCTCTATCCTATCCTACCCTCTATCCTATAATATCCTCTATCCTATCCTATCCTCTATCTTAGAAAATTCCCTATCCTATCCTCTATCCTATCCTATCCTACCCTCTATCCTATCCTCTATCCTATAATATCCTCTATCCTATCGTATCCTCTATCCTATCCCATCCTCTATCCTATCGTATCCTCTATCCTATCCCACCCTCTATCCTATCCTATCCTCTATCCTAACCTATCCTCTATCCTATAATATCCTCTATTCTATCCAATACTCTATTCTGTCGTATCCTCTATCTTATCCTACCCTCTATCCTATAATATCCTCTACCCTATCCTATCCTCTATCCTATCCAATCCCCTATACTATCCTATCCTATCCTCTATCCTATCCTATCCTCTATCCTATCCTATCCTCTATCCTATCCTCTCCTCTATCCTACCCTATCCTTTTTCCAATCCTATCCTCTATCCTATCCTATCCTCTATTCAATCCAATCCTCTATCCTGTCCTATCCTCTATCCTATCCTATCCTCTATCCTATCCTATCCTCTATTCTATCCAATCCTCTATACTGTCCTATCCTCTATCCTATAATATCCTCTATCCTATCCTATCCTCTATCCTATGATATCCTCTATACTATCCAATTCTCTATTCTGTCCTATCCTGTATCCTATCCTACCCTCTATCCTATAATATCCTCTATCCTATCCTATCCTCTATCCTATCCTATCCTCTATTCTATCCAATCCTCTATACTGTCCTATCCTCTATCCTATCCTATCCTCTATCCTATCCTCTCCTCTATTCTATCCAATCCTCTATACTGTCCTATCCTCTATCCTATCCTACCCTTTATCCTATAATATCCTCTATCCTATCCTATCCTCTATCCTATCCTATCCTCTACCCTAACCTATCCTCTATCCTATAATATCTTCTATCCTATCCAATCCTCCATTCTATCCTCTATCCTATGCTCTATCCTATCCTATCCTCTATCCTATAATATCCTCTATTCTATCCAATCCTCTATCGTATAATATCCTCAATCCTACCCTATCCCCTATCCTATCCTTTCCTCTATCCTATCCTATCCTCTATCCTATCCTATCGTCTATCCTATCCTATCGTCTATCCTATCCTATCGTCTATCGTATTATATCGTCTATCATATAATATCTTCTATCCTATCCAATCCTCCATTCTATCCTCTATCCTATGCTCTATCCTATCCTATCCTCTATCCTATAATATCCTCTATTCTATCCAATCCTCTATCGTATATTATCCTCAATCCTACCCTATCCCCTATCCTATCCTATCCTCTATCCTATCCTATCCTCTATCCTATCCAATCATCTATCCTATCCTATCCTCTATCCTATCCTGTCCTATATCCTATCCTATTGTCTATCCTATACTATCCTCTAACCTATCCTATCCTCTACCCTATCCTATCCTCTATTCTATCCAATCCTCTATCGTATAATATCCTCTATCCTATCCTATCCTCTATCCTATCCTCTATCCTATCCTCTATCCTATCCTATCTTCAATTATATAATATCCTCTATCCTATCCAATCCTCTATCGTATCCTCTATCCTATCCTCTATCCTATCCTATCCTCTGTCCTATCCTATTTTCTATACTACCCTATCCTCTATCCTATCCTGTCCTCTATCCTATCATGTCCTCTATCCTATCCTATCCTCTATCCTATCCTATCCTCTGTCCTATCCTATTTTCTATACTATCCTATTCTCTATCCTATCCTGTCCTCTACCCTATCCTGTCCTCTAACCTATCCTATCCTCTATCCTATCCTATCCTCTATCCTATCCTGTCCTCTATCCTATCCTATAGTCTATCCTATAGTATCCTCTATCCTACCCTGTCCTCTATCCTATCCTATACTCTATCCTATACTATCCTCTATCCTATCCTGTCCTCCATCCTATCCTATCCTCTATCCTATCCCATCTTCAATTATATAATATCCTCTATCCTATCCAATCCTCTATCGTATCCTCTATCCTATCCTCTATCCTATTCTATCCTCTGTCCTATCCTATTTTCTATACTATCCTATCCTCTATCCTATCGTATCCTCTATCCTATCCCATCCTGTATCCTATCCTATCCTCTAACCTATCGTATCCTCTATCCGATCCTATCCTCTATTCTATCCTGTCCTCTATCCTATCCTAACCACTATCCTAACCTATCCTGTAACATATCGTATCCTCTATCCTATCCTATCGTCTATCCTATCCTATCGTCTATCCTATAATATCTTCTATCCTATCCAATCCTCTATTCTATCCTCTATCCTATGCTCTATCCTATCCTATCCTCTATCCTATAATATCCTCTATTCTATCCAATCCTCAATCGTATAATAGCCTCTATCCGATCCTATACTCCATCCTATCCTATCCTCTATCCTATCCTATCCTGTATCCTGTATCCTCTATCCTATCCTATCCTCTATCCTATCCTACCCTCTATCTTATCCTGTCCTCTATCCTATCCTAACGACTATCCTATCCTATCCTGTAACATATCGTATCCTCTATCCTATCCCATCATCTATCCTATCGTATCCTCTGTCCTATCCTATCCTCTTTCCTATCCTATACTATTCTCTATTTTATACTATCCTCTAACCTATCCTATCCTCTATCCTATCCTATCCTGTATCCTGTATCCTCTATCCTATCCTATCCTCAATCCTATCGTATCCTCTATCCTATCCTGTCGTCTATCCTATAACATCCTCTATCCTATCCAATCCTCTATTCTATCCTCTATCCGATGCTCTATCCTATCCTATCCTCTATCCTGTAATATTATCTATTCTATCCAATCCTCTATCGTATAATATCCTCTATCCTATCCTATACTCTATCCTATCGTATCCTCTGTCCTAACCTATCCTCTATCCTATCCTATCCTCTATCCTATCCTATCCTCAATCTTACCCTATCCCCTATCCTATCCGATCCTCGATCCTATCCCATCCTCTATCCTATTCTATCCTCTATCCTATCCTATCCTCTATCTCATCCTATCCTCTATCCTATCCTATCATCTATCTTATCCTATCCTCTGTCCTATCCTATCCTCTATGCTATCCTATCCTCAATCCTATCGTATCCTCTATCCTATCCTATCGTCCATCCTATCCTATCGTCAATCCTATCCTATCGTCTATAGTATCCTATCGTCTATCCTATAATATCTTCTATCCTATCCAATCCTCCATTCTATCCTCTATCCTATGCTCTATCCTATCCTATCCTCTATCCTATAATATCCTCTATTCTATCCAATCCTCTATTGCATAATATCCTCAATCCTACCCTATACCCTATCCTATCCTATCCTCTATCCTATCCTCTTCTCTATCCTATCCTATCCTCTATCTTATCCTATCCTCTGTCCTATCCTATCCTCTATGATATCCTATCCTCAATCCTATCGTATCCTCTATCCTATCCTATCGTCTACCCTATCGTATCGTCTATCCTATCCTATCGTCTATCCTATCCTATCGTCTATCCTATCCTAACTTCTATCCTATCCTATCCTCTATCCTATCCTATCCTCTATCCTATCCTATCCTATATCCTATCCTATCTTCTATCCTATCCTATATCCTATCCTATCTTCTATCCTATCCTATCCTCAATCCTATCCTATCCTCTATCCGATCCTATCCTCTATCCTATCCTATCCTCTATCCTATCCTGTCCTCTATCCTATCATGTCCTCTATCCTATCCTATCCTCTATCCTATCCTATCCTCTGTCCTATCCTATTTTCTATACTATCCTATTCTCTATCCTATCCTGTCCTCTACCCTATCCTGTCCTCTATCCTATCCTATCCTCTATCCTATCCTATCCTCTATCCTATCCTATCCTCTATCCTACCCTGTCCTCTATCCTATCCTATACTCTATCCTATACTATCCTCTATCCTATCCTGTCCTCCATCCTATCCTATCCTCTATCCTATCCCATCTTCAATTATATAATATCCTCTATCCTATCCAAACCTCTATCGTATCCTCTATCCCATCCTCTATCCTATTCTATCCTCTGTCCTATCCTATTTTCTATACTATCCTATCCTCTATCCTATCGTATCCTCTATCCTATCCCATCCTGTATCCTATCCTATCCTCTAACCTATCGTATCCTCTATCCGATCCTATCCTCTATTCTATCCTGTCCTCTATCCTATCCTAACCACTATCCTATCCTATCCTATAACATATCGTATCCTCTATCCTATCCTATCGTCTATCCTATCCTATCGTCTATCCTATAATATCTTCTATCCTATCCAATCCTCTATTCTATCCTCTATCCTATGCTCTATCCTATCCTATCCTCTATCCTATAATATCCTCTATTCTATCCAATCCTCTATCGTATAATATCCTCTATCCGATCCTATACTCCATCCTATCCTATCCTCTATCCTATCCTATCCTGTATCCTGTATCCTCTATCCTATCCTATCCTCTATCCTATCCTACCCTCTATCTTATCCTGTCCTCTATCCTATCCTAACCACTATCCTATCCTATCCTGTAACATATCGTATCCTCTATCCTATCCCATCATCTATCCTATCGTATCCTCTGTCCTATCCTATCCTCTTTCCTATCCTATACTCTTCTCTATTTTATACTATCCTCTAACCTATCCTATCCTCTATCCTATCCTATCCTGTATCCTGTATCCTCTATCCTATCCTATCCTCAATCCTATCGTATCCTCTATCCTATCCTGTCGTCTATCCTATAACATCCTCTATCCTATCCAATCCTCTATTCTATCCTCTATCCTATGCTCTATCCTATCCTATCCTCTATCCTGTAATATTATCTATTCTATCCAATCCTCTATCGTATAATATCCTCTATCCTATCCTATACTCTATCCTATCGTATCCTCTGTCCTAACCTATCCTCTATCCTATCCTATCCTCTATCCTATCCTATCCTCTGTCCTATCCTATCCTCTATGCTATCCTATCCTCAATCCTATCGTATCCTCTATCCTATCCTATCGTCCATCCTATCCTATCGTCAATCCTATCCTATCGTCTATAGTATCCTATCGTCTATCCTATAATATCTTCTATCCTATCCAATCCTCCATTCTATCCTCTATCCTATGCTCTATCCTATCCTATCCTCTATCCTATAATATCCTCTATTCTATCCAATCCTCTATTGCATAATATCCTCAATCCTACCCTATACCCTATCCTATCCTATCCTCTATCCTATCCTCTTCTCTATCCTATCCTATCCTCTATCTTATCCTATCCTCTGTCCTATCCTATCCTCTATGATATCCTATCCTCAATCCTATCGTATCCTCTATCCTATCCTATCGTCTACCCTATCGTATCGTCTATCCTATCCTATCGTCTATCCTATCCTATCGTCTATCCTATCCTAACTTCTATCCTATCCTATCCTCTATCCTATCCTATCCTCTATCCTATCCTATCCTATATCCTATCCTATCTTCTATCCTATCCTATATCCTATCCTATCTTCTATCCTATCCTATCCTCAATCCTATCCTATCCTCTATCCTATCCTATCCTCTATCCTATCCTATCCTCTATCCTATCCTGTCCTCTATCCTATCATGTCCTCTATCCTATCCTATCCTCTATCCTATCCTATCCTCTGTCCTATCCTATTTTCTATACTATCCTATTCTCTATCCTATCCTGTCCTCTACCCTATCCTGTCCTCTATCCTATCCTATCCTCTATCCTATCCTATCCTCTATCCTATCCTATCCTCTATCCTATCCTGTCCTCTATCCTATCCTATAGTCTATCCTATAGTATCCTCTATCCTACCCTGTCCTCTATCCTATCCTATACTCTATCCTATACTATCCTCTATCCTATCCTGTCCTCCATCCTATCCTATCCTCTATCCTATCCCATCTTCAATTATATAATATCCTCTATCCTATCCAATCCTCTATCGTATCCTCTATCCTATCCTCTATCCTATTCTATCCTCTGTCCTATCCTATTTCCTATACTATCCTATCCTCTATCCTATCGTATCCTCTATCCTATCCCATCCTGTATCCTATCCTATCCTCTAACCTATCGTATCCTCTATCCGATCCTATCCTCTATTCTATCCTGTCCTCTATCCTATCCTAACCACTATCCTATCCTATCCTATAACATATCGTATCCTCTATCCTATCCTATCGTCTATCCTATCCTTATCGTCTATCCTATAATATCTTCTATCCTATCCAATCCTCTATTCTATCCTCTATCCTATGCCCTATCCTATCCTATCCTCTATCCTATAATATCCTCTATTCTATCCAATCCTCTATCGTATAATATCCTCTATCCGATCCTATACTCCATCCTATCCTATCCTCTATCCTATCCTATCCTGTATCCTGTATCCTCTATCCTATCCTATCCTCTATCCTATCCTACCCTCTATCTTATCCTGTCCTCTATCCTATCCTAACCACTATCCTATCCTATCCTGTAACATATCGTATCCTCTATCCTATCCCATCATCTATCCTATCGTATCCTCTGTCCTATCCTATCCTCTTTCCTATCCTATACTATTCTCTATTTTATACTATCCTCTAACCTATCCTATCCTCTATCCTATCCTATCCTGTATCCTGTATCCTCTATCCTATCCTATCCTCAATCCTATCGTATCCTCTATCCTATCCTGTCGTCTATCCTATAACATCCTCTATCCTATCCAATCCTCTATTCTATCCTCTATCCTATGCTCTATCCTATCCTATCCTGTATCCTGTAATATTATCTATTCTATCCAATCCTCTATCGTATAATATCCTCTATCCTATCCTATACTCTATCCTATCGTATCCTCTGTCCTAACCTATCCTCTATCCTATCCTATCCTCTATCCTATCCTATCCTCAATCTTACCCTATCCCCTATCCTATCCGATCCTCGATCCTATCCCATCCTCTATCCTATCCTATCCTCTATCCTATCCTATCCTCTATCTCATCCTATCCTCTATCCTATCCTATCATCTATCTTATCCTATCCTCTGTCCTATCCTATCCTCTATGCTATCCTATCCTCAATCCTATCGTATCCTCTATCCTATCCTATCCTCTATCCTATCCTATCCTCTATCCTATCCTATCCTATATCCTATCCTATCTTCTATCCTATCCTATATCCTATCCTATCTTCTATCCTATCCTATCCTCAATCCTATCCTATCCTCTATCCTATCCTATCCTCTATCCTATCCTATCCTCTATCCTATCCTATCCTCTATCCTCTATCCTTTCCAATCCTCTATCCTATACTCTATCCTATCCTCTATCATATGCTATCCTCAATCGAATCCTATCCTATCCTCTATCCTATAATATCATCTATCCTACGCTATTCTCTATCCTATCCCATCCTCTTCCCTATCCCATACTCTATCCTATCATATCCTCTATCCTATCCTATCCACTATCCTATCCTATCCTCTTTCCTATCCTATTCTCTATCCTATCCTATCCTCTATCCTATCCTATACTCTATCGTATCCTGTCCTCTATCCTATCCAATCCTTTATCCTATCCTCTATCCTATCCTATCCTCTATCATTTCCTATCCTCTATCCTATCCTATCCTCTATCCTATACTATCCTCTATCCCATAATATCATCTTTCCTATGCTATCCTCTACCCTATCCTATCCTCTGTCCTACCCTATCCTGTATCCTATCCTCTATCTTATCCTATCCTCTAGCCTATCCTGTCCTCTATCCTATCCTATCCTCTATCCTATAGTATTCTCTATCCTATCCTATCCTCTATCCTATCCAATCACCTATCCTATACTCTAACATATCCTATCATCTTTCGTATCATATCGTCTATCCTATTCTATACTCTATCCTATCCTTTCCGCTATCCCGTCCTATCCTCTCGTCTATCCTATCCAATCCCCTATCCTATCCTCTATCCGATCCTATCCTCTATCCTATCCAATCCTCAACCCTATCCTATCCTCAATTCCATCCTATACTCCATCCTATCCTATCCGCTATCCTATCCTATCCTCTATAATATCGTATCCTCTATCATATCCTATCCTCTATCCTATAATATCCTCTATTCTATCCAATCCTCTATCCTATCCTCTATCCTATTCTCTATCCAATCCTTTCCACTATCCTATCCTTTCCTCTATCCTATCCTATCCTCTATAAGATCGTATCCTCTATCCTATCCTGTCCTCTATCCTATAATATCATCTATCCTATCCTATCCTCTGTCCAATCATATCCTGTATTATATCCTATCCTCTGTCCAATCATATCCTGTATTATATCCTATCCAATCCCCTATCCTATCCTCTATCCTATCCTATCCTCTATCCTATCCTATCCTCTATCCTATCCTATCCTCTATCCTATCCTATCCTATCCTATCCTCTATCCTATCCTATCCTCTATCCTATTCTATCCTATATCCTATCCTATCTTCTATCCTATCCTATCCTCTATCCTCTATCCTTTCCAATCCTCTATCCTATACTCTATCCTATCCTCTATCATATGCTATCCTCAATCGAATCCTATCCTATCCTCTATCCTATAATATCATCTATCCTACGCTATTCTCTATCCTATCCCATCCTCTTCCCTATCCCATACTCTATCCTATCATATCCTCTATCCTATCCTATCCTCTATCCTATCCTATCCTCTATCCTATCCTATCCTCTATCCTATCCTATCCTCTATCCTATCCTATCCTCTATCCTATCCTATCCTCTATCCTATCCTATCCTCTATCCTCTATCCTTCCCAATCCTCTATCCTATACTCTATCCTATCCTCTATCATATGCTATCCTCAATCGAATCCTATCCTATCCTCTATCCTATAATATAATCTATCCTACGCTATTCTCTATCCTATCCCATCCTCTTCCCTATCCCATAATCTATCCTATCATATCCTCTATCCTATCCTATCCACTATCCTATCCTATCCTCTTTCCTATCCTATTCTCTATCCTATCCTATCCACTATCCTATCCTATACTTTATCGTATCCTGTCCTCTATCCTATCCAATCCTTTATCCTATCCTCTATCCTATCCTCTATCCTATCGTATCCTCTATCCTATCCCATCCTCTATCCTATCCTCTATCCTATCCTCTATCCTATCCTATCCTCTATCGTATCCTATCCTCTATCCTATCCTATCCTCTATCCTATCCTATCCTCTATCCTATCCTATCCTCTATCGTATCCTATCCTGTATCCGATCCAATCCCCTATCCTATCCTATCCTCTATCCTACCCTATCCTCTATCCTATCCTATCCTCTATCCCATCCTATCCTCTATCCTATCCTATACTCTATCCTATCCTATCCTCTATCATATCCTATCGTCTATCCTATCCTATCCTCTATCCTATCCTATCCTCTACCCTATCCTATCCTCTATAATATCTTATCCTCTATCCTATCCTATCCTCTATCCTATCCTATCCTCTATCCTATCTTATCCTCTATCCTATCCTATCCTATATCCTATCCTATCTTCTATCCTATTCTATCCTCTATCCTATCCTATCCTCTATCCTATCCTATCCTCTATCCTATCCTCTATCCTATCCTCTATCCTATCGTATCCTCTATCCTATCCCATCCTCTATCCTATCCTGTATCCTATCCTATCCTCTACCCTATCCTATCCTCTATAATATCTTATCCTCTATCCTATAATATCATCTATCCTATCATATCCTCTATCCTATCCTATCCTCTATCCTATCCTATCCTCTATCCTATCCTATCCTCTATCCTATCCTATCCTCTATCCTATCCTATCCTCTATCCTATCCTATCCTCTATCCTATCCTATCCTATCCTATCCTATCCTATCCTCTATCCTATCCTATCCTCTATCCTATCCTATCCTATATCCAATCCTATCTTCTATCCTATCCTATCCTCAATCCTATCCTATCCTCTATCCTATCCTATCCTCTATCCTATCCTATCCTCTACCCTATCCTCTGTCCTACCCTATCCTGTATCCTATCCTCTATCTTATCCTATACTCAATCCTATCCTATCTTCTATGCTATCCTATCCTCTATCCTGTCCTATCCTCTATCCTGTCCTATCATCTATCCTGTCCTATCCTCTATCCTATCCTCTATCCTATCCTCAATCCTATCCTATCGTCTATCCTATCCTACCCTCTATCCTATCCTATCCTCTTTCCTATCCTATCCTCTATCCTATCTTCCATCCTATCGTATCCTCTATCCTATCCCATACTCTGCCCTATCCTATACTCTATCCTATCATATCCTCTATCCTATCCTATCCACTATCCTATAATATCCACTATCCTATCCTATACTCTACCCTATCCTATCCTCTATAATATCTTATCCTCTATCCTATACTATCCTCTATCCCATCATATCATCTCTCCTATGCTATCCTCCACCCTATCCTATCCTCTATCCTATCCTATCCTTTAACCTATCCTATCCTTAATCCTATCCTATCCTCCATGCTATCCTATCCTCTATCCTATCCTATCATATCATCTATCGTATCCTATCCTCCGTGCTATCCTATCCTACCCTATATCCTATCCTATCTTCTATCCTATCCTATCCTCAATCCTATCCTATCCTCTATCCTATCCTATCCTCTATCCTGTCCTATCCTCTGTCCTATCCTATCCTCTATCCTCTATCCTATCCAATCCTCTATCCTATACTGTATCCTATCCTCTATCATATGCTATCCTCAATCGAATCCTATCCTATCCTCTATCCTATAATATAATCTATCCTACGCTATTCTCTATCCTATCCCATCCTCTTCCCTATCCCATAATCTATCCTATCATATCCTCTATCCTATCCTATCCACTATCCTATCCTATCCTCTTTCCTATCCTATTCTCTATCCTATCCTATCCACTATCCTATCCTATACTTTATCGTATCCTGTCCTCTATCCTATCCAATCCTTTATCCTATCCTCTATCCTATCCTCTATCCTATCGTATCCTCTATCCTATCCCATCCTCTATCCTATCCTCTATCCTATCCTCTATCCTATCCTATCCTCTATCCTATCCTATCCTCTATCCTATCCTATCCTCTATCGTATCCTATCCTGTATCCGATCCAATCCCCTATCCTATCCTATCCTCTATCCTACCCTATCCTCTATCCTATCCTATCCTCTATCCCATCCTATCCTCTATCCTATCCTATACTCTATCCTATCCTATCCTCTATCATATCCTATCGTCTATCCTATCCTATCCTCTATCCTATCCTATCCTATCCTCTACCCTATCCTATCCTCTATAATATCTTATCCTCTATCCTATCCTATCCTCTATCCTATCCTATCCTCTATCCTATCTTATCCTCTATCCTATCCTATCCTATATCCTATCCTATCTTCTATCCTATTCTATCCTCTATCCTATCCTATCCTCTATCCTATCCTATCCTCTATCCTATCCTCTATCCTATCCTCTATCCTATCGTATCCTCTATCCTATCCCATCCTCTATCCTATCCTCTATCCTATCCTATCCTCTACCCTATCCTATCCTCTATAATATCTTATCCTCTATCATATCCTATCCTCTATCCTATCCTATCCTCTATCCTATCCTATCCTCTATCCTATCCTATCCTCTATCCTATCCTATCTTCTATCATATCCTATCCTCAATCCTATCCTATCCTCTATCCTATCCTATCCTCTATCCTATCCTATCCTCTATCCTATCCTATCCTCTATCCTCTATCCTTTCCAATCCTCTATCCTATACTCTATCCTATCCTCTATCATATTCTATCCTCAATCGAATCCTATCCTATCCTCTATCCTATAATATCATCTATCCTACGCTATTCTCTATCCTATCCCATCCTCTTCCCTATCCCATACTCTATCCTATCATATCCTCTATCCTATCCTATCCACTATCCTATCCTATCCTCTTTCCTATCCTATTCTCTATCCTATCCTATCCTCTATCCTATCCTATACTCTATCGTATCCTGTCCTCTATCCTATCCAATCCTTTATCCTATCCTCTATCCTATGCTATCCTCTATCATTTCCTATCCTCTATCCTATCCTATCCTCTATCCTATCCTATCCTTAATCCTATCCTATCCTCCATGCTATCCTATCCTCTATCCTATACTATCCTCTATCCCATAATATCATCTATCCTATGCTATCCTCTACTCTATCCTATCCTCTGTCCTACCCTATCCTGTATCCTATCCTCTATCTTATCCTATACTCAATCCTATCCTATCTTCTATGCTATCCTATCCTCTATCCTGTCCTATCCTCTATCCTGTCCTATCCTCTATCCTATCCTCTATCCTATAATATCATCTATCCTATCATATCCTCTATCCTATCCTATCCTCTATCCTATCCTATCCTCTATCCTATCCTATCCTCTATCCTATCCAATCCCCTATCCTATCCTCTATCCTATCCTATCCTCTATCCTATCCTATTCTCTATCCTATCCTATCCACTATCCTATCCTATACTTTATCGTATCCTGTCCTCTATCCTATCCAATCCTTTATCCTATCCTCTATCCTATCCTCTATCCTATCGTATCCTCTATCCTATCCCATCCTCTATCCTATCCTCTATCCTATCCTCTATCCTATCCTATCCTCTATCGTATCCTATCCTCTATCCTATCCTATCCTCTATCCTATCCTATCCTCTATCCTATCCTATCCTCTATCGTATCCTATCCTGTATCCGATCCAATCCCCTATCCTATCCTATCCTCTATCCTACCCTATCCTCTATCCTATCCTATCCTCTATCCCATCCTATCCTCTATCCTATCCTATACTCTATCCTATCCTATCCTCTATCATATCCTATCGTCTATCCTATCCTATCCTCTATCCTATCCTATCCTCTACCCTATCCTATCCTCTATAATATCTTATCCTCTATCCTATCCTATCCTCTATCCTATCCTATCCTCTATCCTATCTTATCCTCTATCCTATCCTATCCTATATCCTATCCTATCTTCTATCCTATTCTATCCTCTATCCTATCCTATCCTCTATCCTATCCTATCCTCTGTCCTATCCTCTATCCTATCCTCTATCCTATCGTATCCTCTATCCTATCCCATCCTCTATCCTATCCTCTATCCTATCCTATCCTCTACCCTATCCTATCCTCTATAATATCTTATCCTCTATCCTATCCTATCCTCTATCCTATCCTATCCTCTATCATATCCTATCCTCTATCCTATCCTATCCTCTATCCTATCCTATCCTCTATCCTATCCTATCCTCTATCCTATCCTATCTTCTATCATATCCTATCCTCAATCCTATCCTATCCTCTATCCTATCCTATCCTCTATCCTATCCTATCCTCTATCCTCTATCCTTTCCAATCCTCTATCCTATACTCTATCCTATCCTCTATCATATTCTATCCTCAATCGAATCCTATCCTATCCTCTATCCTATAATATCATCTATCCTACGCTATTCTCTATCCTATCCCATCCTCTTCCCTATCCCATACTCTATCCTATCATATCCTCTATCCTATCCTATCCACTATCCTATCCTATCCTCTTTCCTATCCTATTCTCTATCCTATCCTATCCTCTATCCTATCCTATACTCTATCGTATCCTGTCCTCTATCCTATCCAATCCTTTATCCTATCCTCTATCCTATGCTATCCTCTATCATTTCCTATCCTCTATCCTATCCTATCCTCTATCCTATCCTATCCTTAATCCTATCCTATCCTCCATGCTATCCTATCCTCTATCCTATACTATCCTCTATCCCATAATATCATCTATCCTATGCTATCCTCTACCCTATCCTATCCTCTGTCCTACCCTATCCTGTATCCTATCCTCTATCTTATCCTATACTCAATCCTATCCTATCTTCTATGCTATCCTATCCTCTATCCTGTCCTATCCTCTATCCTGTCCTATCCTCTATCCTATCCTCTATCCTATAATATCATCTATCCTATCATATCCTCTATCCTATCCTATCCTCTATCCTATCCTATCCTCTATCCTATCCTATCCTCTATCCTATCCAATCCCCTATCCTATCCTCTATCCTATCCTATCCTCTATCCTATCCTATCCTCTATCCTATCCTATCCTCTATCCTATCCTATCCTCTATCCTATCCTATCCTCTATCCTATCCTATCCTCTATCCTATCCTATCCTCTATCCTATCCTATCCTCTATCCTATCCTATCCTATCCTATCCTATCTTCTATCCTATCCTATCCTCTATCCTATCCTATCCTATATCCAATCCTATCTTCTATCCTATCCTATCCTCAATCCTATCCTATCCTCTATCCTATCCTATCCTCTATCCTATCCTATCCTCTACCCTATCCTCTGTCCTACCCTATCCTGTATCCTATCCTCTATCTTATCCTATACTCAATCCTATCCTATCTTCTATGCTATCCTATCCTCTATCCTGTCCTATCCTCTATCCTGTCCTATCCTCTATCCTGTCCTATCCTCTATCCTATCCTCTATCCTATCCTCAATCCTATCCTATCGTCTATCCTATCCTACCCTCTATCCTATCCTATCCTCTATCCTATCCTATCCTCTATCCTATCCTATCCTCTATCCTATCCAATCCCCTATCCTATCCTCTATCCTATCCTATCCTCTATCCTATCCTATCCTCTATCCTATCCTATCCTCTATCCTATCCTATCCTCTATCCTATCCTATCCTCTATCCTATCCTATCCTCTATCCTATCCTATCCTCTATCCTATCCTATCCTCTATCCTATCCTATCCTCTATCCTATCCTATCCTCTATCCTATCCTATCCTCTATCCTATCCTATCCTCTATCCTATCCTATCCTATCCTATCCTATCCTCTATCCTATCCTATCCTCTATCCTATCCTATCCTATATCCAATCCTATCTTCTATCCTATCCTATCCTCAATCCTATCCTATCCTCTATACTATCCTATCCTCTATCCTATCCTATCCTCTACCCTATCCTCTGTCCTACCCTATCCTGTATCCTATCCTCTATCTTATCCTATACTCAATCCTATCCTATCTTCTATGCTATCCTATCCTCTATCCTGTCCTATCCTCTATCCTGTCCTATCCTCTATCCTGTCCTATCCTCTATCCTATCCTCTATCCTATCCTCAATCCTATCCTATCGTCTATCCTATCCTACCCTCTATCCTATCCTATCCTCTTTCCTATCATATCCTCTATCCTATCCTATCCACTATCCTATAATATCCACTATCCTATCCTATACTCTACCCTATCCTATCCTCTATAATATCTTATCCTCTATCCTATACTATCCTCTATCCCATCATATCATCTCTCCTATGCTATCCTCCACCCTATCCTATCCTCTGTCCTACCCTATCCTGTATCCTATCCTCTATCCTATCCTATCCTCTAGCCTATCCTGTCCTCTATCCTATCCTATCCTCTATCCTATAGTATTCTCTATCCTATCCTATCCTCTATCCTATCCAATCACCTATCCTATACTCTAACATATCCTATCATCTTTCCTATCATATCGTCTATCCTATTCTATACTCTATCCTATCCTTTCCGCTATCCTGTCCTATCCTCTCGTCTATCCTATCCAATCCCCTATCCTATCCTCTATCCGATCCTATCCTCTATCCTATCCAATCCTCAACCCTATCCTATCCTCAATTCCATCCTATACTCCATCCTATCCTATCCGCTATCCTATCCTATCCTCTATAATATCGTATCCTCTATCATATCCTATCCTCTATCCTATAATATCCTCTATCCTATCCAATCCTCTATCCTATCCTCTATCCTATTCTCTATCCAATCCTTTCCACTATCCTATCCTTTCCTCTATCCTATCCTATCCTCTATAAGATCGTATCCTCTATCCTATCCTGTCCTCTATCCTATAATATCATCTATCCTATCCTATCCTCTGTCCAATCATATCCTGTATTATATCCTATCCTCTGTCCAATCATATCCTGTATTATATCCTATCCTCTATCCTATCCTAGCCTCTATCCAATCCAATCCCCTATCCTATACTCTATCATATCCTATCATCTATCCTATCATATCCTCTATCCTATCCTATCCTCTATCCTATCCTATCCTCTATCCTATCCTATCCTCTATCCTATCCAATCCCCTATCCTATCCTCTATCCTATCCTATCCTCTATCCTATCCTATCCTCTATCCTATCCTATCCTCTATCCTATCCTATCCTCTATCCTATCCTATCCTCTATCCTATCCTATCCTCTATCCTATCCTATCCTCTATCCTCTATCCTTTCCAATCCTCTATCCTATACTCTATCCTATCCTCTATCATATGCTATCCTCAATCGAATCCTATCCTATCCTCTATCCTATAATATCATCTATCCTACGCTATTCTCTATCCTATCCCATCCTCTTCCCTATCCCATACTCTATCCTATCATATCCTCTATCCTATCCTATCCTCTATCCTATCCTATCCTCTATCCTATCCTATCCTCTATCCTATCCAATCCCCTATCCTATCCTCTATCCTATCCTATCCTCTATCCTATCCTATCCTCTATCCTATCCTATCCTATCCTATCCTATCCTCTA
Source organism: Halictus rubicundus (assembly GCF_050948215.1). Classification (NCBI taxonomy): domain Eukaryota; kingdom Metazoa; phylum Arthropoda; class Insecta; order Hymenoptera; family Halictidae; genus Halictus; species Halictus rubicundus. The sequence continues at coordinate 21,199 of NW_027488740.1, read as the reverse complement.
TCCTATCCTATCCTCTATCCTATCCTATCCTATATCCTATCCTATCTTCTATCCTATCCTATCCTCAATCCTATCCTATCCTCTATCCTATCCTATCCTCTATCCTATCCTATCCTCTATCCTATAATATCATCTATCGTACGCTATTCTCTATCCTATCCCATCCTCTTCCCTATCCCATACTCTATCCTATCCTATACTCCCACCTATCCTATCCACTATCCTATCCTATCCTCTTTCCTATCCTATTCTCTATCCTATCCTATCCTCTATCCTATCCCATCCTCTATCCTATCCTCTATCCTATCCTCTATCCTATCCTATCATCTATCGTATCCTATCCTCTATCCTATCCTATCCTCTATCCTATCCTATCCTCTATCGTATCCTATCCTGTATCCGATCCAATCCCCTATCCTATCCTATCCTCTATCCTACCCTATCCTCTATACTATCCTATCCTCTATCCCATCCTATCCTATATCCTATCCTATCCTCTATCCTATCCTATACTCTATCCTATCCTATCCTCTATCATATCCTATCCTCTATCCTATCCTATCGTCTATCCTATCCTATCCTCTATCCTATCCTATCCTCTATCCTATCCTATCCTCTATCCTATCCTCTATCCTATCGTATCCTCTATCCTATCCCATCCTCTATCCTATCCTCTATCCTATCCTCTATCCTATCCTATCCTCTACCCTATCCTATCCTCTATAATATCTTATCCTCTATCCTATCCTATCCTCTAGCCTATCCTATCCTCTATCCTATCCTATCCTCTATCCTATCCTATCCTATATCCTATCCGATCTTCTATCCTATCCTATCCTCAATCCTATCCTACCCTCTATCCTATCCTATCCTCTATCCTATCCTATCCTCTATCCTATCCTACCCTCTATCCTATAATATCATCTATCCTACGCTATTCTCTATCCTATCCCATCCTCTTCCCTATCCCATACTCTATCCTATCATATCCTCTATCCTATCCTATCCACTATCCTATCCTATCCTCTTTCCTATCCTATTCTCTATCCTACCCTATCCTCTATCCTATCCTATACTCTATCGTATCCTGTCCTCTATCCTATCCAATCCTTTATCCTATCCTCTATCCTATCCTATCCTCTATCATTTCCTATCCTCTATCCTATCCTATCCTCTATCCTATCCTATCCTCTACCCTATCCTATCCTCTATAATATCTTATCCTCTATCCTATCCTATCCTCTATCCTATCCTATCCTCTATCCTATCTTATCCTCTATCCTATCCTATCCTATATCCTATCCTATCTTCTATCCTATCCTATCCTCTATCCTATCCTATCCTCTATCCTATCATATCCTCTATCCTATCCTATCCTTATATCCTATCCTATCCTCTATCCTATCCTATACTCTATCCTATCCTATCCTCTATCATATCCTCTCCTCTATCCTATCCCATCGTCTATCCTATCCTATCCTCTATCCTATCCTATCCTCTACCCTATCCTATCCTCTATAATATCTTATCCTCTATCCTATCCTATCCTCTTTCCTATCCTATTCTCTATCCTATCCTATCCTCTATCCTATCGTATCCAATATCCCATCCTATCCTCTATCCTATCCTATCCTCTATCCTATCCTATCCTCTATCCTATCCTATCCTCTATCCTATCCTATCCTCTATCCTATCCTATCCTCTATCCTCTATCCTATCCTATCCTCTATCCTATCCTATCCTCTATCCTATCCTCTATCCTAGCCTATCCAATCCTATATCCTATCCTCTATCCTATCCTATCCTCTATCCTATCCTATCCTCTATCCTATCCTATACTCTATCCTATCCTATCCTCTATCCTATCCTATCCCCTATCCTATCCTATCCTGTATCGTATCCTATCCTCTATCCTATCTAATCCCCTTTCCTAAGCTCTATCATATCCTATCCTCTATCGTCTCCTATCCTGTATCCTATCCAATCCTCTATCCTATACTCTATCCTATCCTCTATGCTATCCTATCCTCTATCCTCTCCTATCCTCTATCCTATCCTATCCTCTGTCCTATCCAATCCGCTATCCTATCCAATCCTATATTGTATCCTCTATCCTATCCTATCCTCTATCCTACAATATCATCTATCCTATCTTATTCTCTATCCTATCCTATCGTATCCTCTATCGTATCCTATCCTCTATCCTATCCTATCCTATATCCTATCCTCTATCCTATCCAATCCCCTACCCTATTCTCTATCCTATCCAATACTCGATCCTATTCTAACATCTATAATATCGTATCCTCTATCCTATCCTATCCTCTTTCTTATCCTATCCTCAATCCTATCCTATCCTCTATCCTGTCCTATCCGCTATCCTATCCTATGCTCTATAATATCGTATCCTCTATCCTATCCTATCCTCTATCCTATCCTATCCTCTATCGTCTACTGTCCTCTATCCTATCCTATCCGATCGTCTATCGTATCCTATCCTCTATAATATCGTATCCTCTATCATATCCTATCCTCTTGCCTATAATATCATCTACCCTGACCTGTTCTCTATCCTATCCTATCCTCTACCGTATCCTATCCTCTATCGTCTCCTATCCTCTAACCTATCCAATCCCCTATCCTATCCTCTACCCTATCCTATCCTCTATCCTATCCTATCCTCTATAATATCGTATCCTCTATCATATCCTATCCTCTTGCCTATAATATCATCTACCCTGTCCTGTTCTCTATCCTATCCTATCTACTACCGTATCCTATCCTCTATCGTCTCCTATCCTCTATCCTAACCAATCCCCTATCCTATCCTCTATCCTATCCTATCCTCTATCCTATCGTATCCTCTATAATATCGTATCCTCTATCATATTCTATCCTCTATCATATAATATCATCTATCCTATTATATTCTCTATCCTATCCTATCCTCTATCGTCTGCTCTACCCTATCCAATCCACTATCCTATCCTGTCCTCAATCCTATAATATCATCTTTCCTATTCTATTCTCTATCCTATCCTATCCTATCCTATCCCGTATCGTATCCTATCCTCTATCCTATCCAATCCTATATCCTATCCTCTATCCTATCCTATCCTCCACCCTATCCTATCCTCAACCCTATCCTATCCTCAATCCTATCCTATACTCCATCCTATCCTATCCTCTATCGTATCCAATCCTCTATCCTATCCAATCCTATATCCTATCCTCTATCCTATCCTATCCTCTATCGTATCCAATCCTCTATCCTATCCAATCCTATATCCTATCCTCTATCCTATCCTATCCTCTATCATTTCCTATCCTCTATCCTATCCTATCCTCTATCCTATCCTATCCTCTACCCTATCCTATCCTCTATAATATCTTATCCTCTATCCTATCCTATCCTCTATCCTATCCTATCCTCTATCCTATCTTATCCTCTATCCTATCCTATCCTATATCCTATCCTATCCTCTATCCTATCGTATCCAATATCCCATCCTATCCTCTATCCTATCCTATCCTCTATCCTATCCTATCCTCTATCCTATCCTATCCTCTATCCTATCCTATCCTCTATCCTATCCTATCCTCTATCCTATCCTATCCTCTATCCTCTATCCTATCCTATCCTCTATCCTATCCTATCCTCTATCCTATCCTCTATCCTAGCCTATCCAATCCTATATCCTATCCTCTATCCTATCCTATCCTCTATCCTATCCTATCCTCTATCCTATCCTATACTCTATCCTATCCTATCCTCTATCCTATCCTATCCCCTATCCTATCCTATCCTGTATCGTATCCTATCCTCTATCCTATCTAATCCCCTTTCCTAAGCTCTATCATATCCTATCCTCTATCGTCTCCTATCCTGTATCCTATCCAATCCTCTATCCTATACTCTATCCTATCCTCTATGCTATCCTATCCTCTATCCTCTCCTATCCTCTATCCTATCCTATCCTCTGTCCTATCCAATCCGCTATCCTATCCAATCCTATATTGTATCCTCTATCCTATCCTATCCTCTATCCTACAATATCATCTATCCTATCCTATTCTCTATCCTATCCTATCGTATCCTCTATCGTATCCTATCCTCTATCCTATCCAATCCTATATCCTATCCTCTATCCTATCCAATCCCCTACCCTATTCTCTATCCTATCCAATACTCGATCCTATTCTAACATCTATAATATCGTATCCTCTATCCTATCCTATCCTCTTTCTTATCCTATCCTCAATCCTATCCTATCCTCTATCCTGTCCTATCCGCTATCCTATCCTATGCTCTATAATATCGTATCCTCTATCCTATCCTATCCTCTATCCTATCCTATCCTCTATCGTCTACTGTCCTCTATCCTATCCTATCCGATCGTCTATCGTATCCTATCCTCTATAATATCGTATCCTCTATCATATCCTATCCTCTTGCCTATAATATCATCTACCCTGACCTGTTCTCTATCCTATCCTATCCTCTACCGTATCCTATCCTCTATCGTCTCCTATCCTCTAACCTATCCAATCCCCTATCCTATCCTCTACCCTATCCTATCCTCTATCCTATCCTATCCTCTATAATATCGTATCCTCTATCATATCCTATCCTCTTGCCTATAATATCATCTACCCTGTCCTGTTCTCTATCCTATCCTATCTACTACCGTATCCTATCCTCTATCGTCTCCTATCCTCTATCCTAACCAATCCCCTATCCTATCCTCTATCCTATCCTATCCTCTATCCTATCGTATCCTCTATAATATCGTATCCTCTATCATATTCTATCCTCTATCATATAATATCATCTATCCTATTATATTCTCTATCCTATCCTATCCTCTATCCTATCCTATCCTCTATCGTCTGCTCTACCCTATCCAATCCACTATCCTATCCTGTCCTCAATCCTATAATATCATCTTTCCTATTCTATTCTCTATCCTATCCTATCCTATCCTATCCCGTATCGTATCCTATCCTCTATCCTATCCAATCCTATATCCTATCCTCTATCCTATCCTATCCTCCACCCTATCCTATCCTCAACCCTATCCTATCCTCAATCCTATCCTATACTCCATCCTATCCTATCCTCTATCGTATCCAATCCTCTATCCTATCCAATCCTATATCCTATCCTCTATCCTATCCTATCCTCTATCCTATCCTATCCTCTATACTATCCTATCCTCTATCCTATCCTATCCTCTATCATCTCCTGTCCTCTATCCTATCCAATCCCCTATCCTATCATCTATCCTATCCTATCCTATCCGATCCTCTATCCTATCCTATCCTCTATCGTCTCCTGTCCTCTATCCTATCCAATCCCCTATCTTATCCTCTATCGTCTACTGTCGTCTATCCTATCTAATCCCCTATCCTAACCTCTATCGTCTCCTATCCTCTATCCTATCCTAACCTCCACCCTATCCTATCCTCAACCCTATCCTATCCTCAAACCTATCCTATACTCCATCCTATCCTATCCTCTATCGTATCCAATCCTCTATCTTATCCAATCCTATATCCTATCCTCTATCCTATCCTATCCTCTATCGTATCCTATCCTCTATCCTATCCTATCCTCTATCCTATCCTCTATCATCTCCTGTCCTCTATCCTAACCAATCCCCTATCCCATCATCTATCCTATCCTATCCGATCCTCTATCCTCTCCTCTATCCTATAATATCATCTATAGTATCCTATTCTCTATCCAATCCTATCTTCTACCGTCTGCTCTATCCTATCCTATCCTCAATTCTATCCTATCCTCTATCCTATCCTATTCTATATCCTATCCTATCTTCTATCCTATCTATCCTCTATCCTATCCATTCCCCTATCCTATCCTCTATGCGATCCTATCATCTATCCTATCCTATTCTGTATCCTATCCTATCCTATCCTCTATCGTATCCTATGCTCTATCCTATTCAATCCCCTATCCTATCCTCTATCCTATCCTCTATCCTATCCTCTATCCTATCCTATCCTCTACAATATCGTATCCTCTATCCAATAATATCATATATCCTATCCTATTCTCTATCCTATCCTATCCTCTATCCTAACCTTTCCTCTATCGTCTGCTCTATACTATCCTATCCACTATCCTATCCTATTCTCAATCCTATCCTATCCTCTATCCTCTCCTATCCTTTATACTATCCAATCCTCTATCCTATCCTTTATCCTATCCTACCCTCTATCCTATCCAATCCTCTATCCTATCCGATCCTCTATCCTATCCTATCCTCTATCCTATCCAATCCTATATCCTATCCTATCCGCTATCCTATCCTATCCTCTATGGTCTCCTATCCTCTATCCTATCCAATCCCCTACATTATCCTCTATCCTATTCTATCCGATCCTCTATTCCATCCTATCCTCTATCCTATCCAATCCTATATCCTATCCTCTATCCTATATCCTATCCTCTATCCTATCCTATCCTCTATCCTATCCTACCCTCTATCCTATCCTATCCTCTATCCTATCCAATCCTCTATCCTATCCGATCTTCTATCCTATCCTATCCTCTATAATATCGTATCCTCTAGCATATCCTTTCCTCTTTCCTGTAATGTCCCCTATCGTATCCAATCCTCTATCCTATCCTAGGCGTATTTTCTAAAGTGTATGCTTTGCATCCAAAAATCCTAAAATGTGATACGTCAGGCTTCTTTCCAAACCAACATTCGTACTGTGTGACATCCTTCAAAGCCTTAGTAGCAGATCAGTTCCTTATGCGCATCGAGGTATTTATCGCTTATGCCCAGAATTTCTTTGGTAGATCAGCGTGTATTAATATACATCTTGCCATTTCGACGAGCGTTCTATTCAACCTCTCAGCGACACCACTTTGTTGTGGCGTGTATGCAACAGTTCTTTCATGCTTAATTCCCCACTCACTTAGTTGTTTGCTGAACTCCTTACCGCAATATTCGAGTCTATTATCCGTTCTTAAGGTCTTGATCTTTTTACCAATTTCATTTTCAGCTAGAGCCTTGAATTCTTTAAAAGCTTCTTTCACTTGATCCTTTGACTTTAAGAAGCATATCTTCGTCCACCTTGTTTTGTCGTCTATAAAGCTAGCAAAATATTTTGCCCCACCAATAGATGTGGTACGCATCAGCCCACAAACATCTGAATGTATCAATTCAAGTGGTTGTTTGCTCTTATGGGTCGATGGAGTGAATGGAATTTTAGTTTGCTTACCCTTTATGCAGGTTTCACAGGTGAGCATATTATTGTTCAGGTTCATCGTCAAACCCTTCATCATTTGTTTGGATATTAAACTCTTCAAGTCTGCTGCATTGAGATGTCCATATCTCAAATGCCATAGTTCATTAGAGGTTTCTGCCATGTTCGCTGTCTCTTCTATTTCACGCGTAGTTGCCTTGAATGAGATTGGTGAAGGTTTCAGAAAATATAAGTTTCCTACCTTTGGGGCTACTGCAACTATTTGCCCTTCAGCATTCCTTATTGTTGCTTTGTCGTCCACAAATATAACCTTCTTTCCATTTTTGGTTAAGCTGGCCACCGATAGCAGGTTTGTTTTCAAATCGGGCACATACAGTGTATTTTTGCACCTCACATTAATAACTTCCTTTCCATTTGACAGCGTAAGGCACACCGTTCCAATGCCCTTAATTTCTGCACTTTTATTTACGTCCAATCCAACATCTTTTCCTGTGACAGTATTTAATTCTGAAAACAAGGATTTGTTATTGCACATGTGTGACGTAGCCCCACTGTCCAAGCACCACACATCCTTGCGAGTGATGATAGCGCCAAGTGCTGACAGCGCCAATGCATTTTGACAATCGCCATGAGTCATAAAGGCTTCGCAATCCTTTTCACAATAACTAGCTTGGTGTTGCCTATTAGATTTCTTCTTCCAGCAGTCACTGGCGTTGTGACCAGGCTTTTTGCAAAATGTGCTCTTGTAAGGCTTGTACGTTGAAGTACTGTCGTTGCTTTTATATTTAACAGCCATTTCTTCTTTATTAGTTTTACTATTTGTGTATTTTGGATTTCCTTGCCTGACGTAAAGGGCATCATGCGTGTCTTCTTCATTGAGCCTGCTTCTTGCTTCAGCTTCTTCTAAAATTTTTATTTTCAACGCGTATGGATCAGGCAATGTATCTCTGGATTCTATTGCACACCTGAAACCTTCATAACTTCTTGGGATACTGTACAGAATTACGATGGTTAACAGGTCATTTGCAATTGGTATGTCCATTTGCTGCAATTTATCTACAATATCAAATAATTTGTTTAAGTGATCTGCCATACTACCGTCCTCCGTGAGCCTTGTGAAAAGCAGCTTCTTCAATAGTGTCGCCCTCTTTGCTGGTCCTTTCGAAGCGTATACCCTTTCCAGCGCAGTCCAAGCGTCACTTGACGTTTGAAGATTCTTCACGTGGCATATTTCGGATGCACTTAACGAGAGAACTATATCAGCTTTCGCCTTTTTGTCGTTCCTTACCCAATTTGCAATTTGGTCGGCATTGTTCTCCCTTTCAGCAGGTTTCGGTCTCGATCCATCGACGTAGCACCAGAGTCCATTTTTCGTAAGAATTGCCTCCATTCGTTCTTTCCACGTATCATAATTATCTTTAGTTAATTTGTCTATTTGAGTGTTGTGACTCATGATTAACTATTTGTATAATAGATTCTTGATCGCGAACACGTGGCACTTTGTAGGTTAAATTGGCACTTGAGGGTAGGTTTTCCGTTCGTAACGAATTTACGCTACTGGGCCCATAACCTGTTTGATTTTGTTAATCCTTATGTTCCCGAAGGATCTTCAGGTTGTCCTATTAAACCTCATCACCTTATTTTGTATAATACGTGCCTTTATTTCTGTACATATACACGCGGTAGGAGAGCGTGGTTAGATAAAGAAGAAAAGTACATCGAGAAAAGAATAGATTGGAGGGCGCGCGGGAAGCAGTTGAGTGAGCGCGTTGAATATATTTCTAACAACCTCGATTTTATTTGTAACATTCAATTTAGAAACACTAACAAACTTCGTTGCAATCCAAACTCTAAAGATGCAGATTGATCGAAATGTTTATTTCTTTGTAAATTCTCTGGTCTCCTTACTGAAAAGGTGTTAGGGAAAAATATTGAATGGATACATTGTAGTGTCGTTGTTCATCTTGGCTTGCAAGAACGTCAAATGCTTACAAATTATAGTTATCTGCGGATTACACAACGATATGTTAACAATAATTAGAGCATTTGCTACAAGTAGCACGTCACGATACAGTTGAATTATATATTACATTCTTATACACGTATTACGCCTTAAACTTACTGAACATACTTTGTCCGCACTGTAGTCTCGAGTTTGAGAAATCTTCTGGAACACCGTCTGAGTTTTTAGTCTCGCATGAGGTGCAGCCCTTTTCACCTTCGCGGGAACCGGCATCTCCCTCTGCACTGCCACTCTCGATTCGTCAACAGCATACCCTGTGAATCGCTCATTTCTCTACGTAATCGTCTCTCCAGAGCTTCCAAAATCGTTCGGTCATGTGCCGAACAAGTTGCCAGCGCGAGAGGTGATTTTCGGCAAGAATTAGAGTCGATGGCTGAGGGGGCACCGTGAGCGCCGAACCGATTAAAAATGGCCGGGAGTTAACGATTCGTAGTCGTCGTACGAGTCGGACTGCGGCGAGATCGGGCGAGAATTGAGACACGCTTCGATAGCACAGAGAAGAGTGGTAAATTCTTCGAAGGTGAGAGTGCGATCCTTTAAAATGCGACGCAGATGATGCTTTACGCTTTTCACGCCGGCCTCCCACAAGCCTCCGAAGTGCGGGGCCGACGGGGGTATGAAGTGCCATGCAACACCGTCGGTGGCAGTTTTATTTAAAAAGTCGGGATGATTCAGACTTGCGCGATGCGCGAGCGAGAGTTCGCGATTAGCCCCGATAAACGTGGTGCCGTTGTCGGAGTACATCGCTTCGGGAATTCCTCGACGAGAACAAAAACGACAGTAGGCGTTGAGAAACGCGGGGGTCGAATAATCCGCGACCAGCTCGAGGTGGATCGCCTTGGTGGCTAGGCATATAAACAGCGCGATGTGCGCTTTGCGAGAAGTGATGCCTCGACCCGCAGATGCCCGAACCTGAACGGGGCCGGCGTAGTCCAGGCCACAATGGGCAAAGCATTTCGCGGGAGGAGAGACCCGAGGTTCCGGAAGCTGTCCCATGAGTTGGTTGGGATGTGCAGCTCGTTCTCGAACGCATGTGACGCATGCGTGAATCACTGATCTCGCAAGATTTCGCGCACGTAGGATCCAGAAGGTTTGGCGGAGGGTGCTCAAGGTGAGCTGAAGTCCGGCGTGTAGAGAACGAATATGCGCGTGTTCGATGATGAGTCGAACGAGAGGATGCGCCGCGAGAATAATGGGATGCTTAGAGTTAAACGGTAAGGGAGCACGGTGCAGCCGACCTCCCACGCGAAGAATCCCTTTTTTATCGAGGAAAGGATTGAGCGAGCTGAGAGGGTTCTTCGACGGTAGCGGTTTGTTCTGGAGAAGGACCTTGCTCTCCGATGGAAATAGACTGGCTTGGATTCGACGGATCCACCATAACTTCGTGTTGCAGCACTCATCAGCCGAAAGCGCGAGGCCATAGCCGCGAGATGGAGCTTGAAGAGTCTCCGAATTATTACGTCGACACGCGCACACGAATCGAAAAATGTTCCCACTGTTGAGTTGGGACGGCGACATGAGCCGGTATGACTTTCGCCTCTAACGGGTTGCGGTTGTCGAGACGAACCTGAAGCTGTGGCCATTCGGAGCGATCACGGGTCAACCATGCGGGACCTTGCCACCAGAGAGATGACCGAAGAAGGTCGTCGCTGAGGAGACCACGGGAAGCGCAATCGGCAGGATTGTCTTCTGTGGAGACGTGTCGCCAATCCGCGTGCGGGAGCCGGGCTTGAATACTCGACACTCGGTTGGCCACAAAGCTCTTCCAGCGTGAGGGATGCTGTTGGACCCAATTCAGGACAACAGTCGAATCTGTCCAGCACACGCAGGAGATATTTCGCGTGCCGAAGGTCGACAGGATGAATTCCATGAGCCGCGAGAGAAGAAGTGTCCCTTGCAATTTTAATCGAGGAATTGTCAATGGGTTAAGAGGAGCTACTTTAGGTTTTCCGGCGAGCAAAGAAATCGTGACTTCGCCGGAGGGCGAGGTACATTTTGCATACACGACGGCAGCGTAAGCGACCGTCGAGGCATCGGCGAAGCCGTGAAGCTCGATACGAGAAGAAGACAATGAGGAGCCAATACACCGAGGAAGTTTTAACGAGTTGAGGAGTGGCAGGCACTCGCAGATTGACCGCCACTTGTCGAGAAGCGCATTTGGTAATTCATCGTCCCAGCTAATGCGGAGGCGCCACAAATCCTGAAGAAAGATCTTAGCGAGGACGGTTGCGGGGGTGACCCAGCCTAACGGATCGTAGAGTTTGGCGATCGTGGAAAGAATCGACCTCTTGGTCGACGGCAGTGGATCAGCCACGATTGCGCGAAATTGAAAGGCGTCCAGACTCGGACTCCAGCTGACTCCAAGAACTTTGAGCTGATCATCAGGGGCGAGAGTTTTGGTACACGCAAGACCGTGATCCGATGGATCGAGATCGGCCAGCAACGCGGACGAATTGCTTGCCCATTTTCGTAGCCTGAATTTCCCGCAATCGAGGAGAGCGGTCAGTTGGTTACGAGACTGGCGAAGGGACTCGGTGTCATCGCCTCCAAACAGAACGTCGTCAACATATATATGATCTTGGAGGATCGATTTCGCGAGAGGAATACGATGCCCTTCGTCCTCATTAAGACGTTGAAGGACGCGAAGGGCGAGATAAGGAGCACACGTCATTCCGTATGTGACTGTGAGAAGTTGATATTCTCGGCACGGGGCGGAAGGTGCTGGCTGCCACAGAATGCGTTGGTAATCGACATCGCGGTCGTCGAGGAGAATTTGGCGATACATTTTTGCGATATCGGCAGTGTAAACGTATCGGAATTTACGCCATCGAAGAATGACCGCGGCGAGGTCGCTTTGCAATTTCGGACCGGCGAGAAGATGGTCGTTCAACGAAGAGCCGTTGGATGTGAGACTGGAGGCGTTGAACACGACGCGAAGGTGGGTCGTAGCGCTGCCAGCTCGAAGGACGGGATGATGCGGAATAAAAACACATTGATGAGACGATGCATCCGAGTCTCGAGCGAGACGCATATGCCCTAGACGCTCGTACTCATTAAGAAAGTCGCGATACTCAGTGGCGACTGAGGGACTCGTTTGAAGGCGGCGCGAAAGAGACTGCATCATTTTTTCGGCGACCCGGCGCGAATGCCCGATATCTATGGGAGGACCGATTGTTCGAGTGCCTGAGGCCGGGACCGCTCAGAATTGAGCGCTGAGGGAAGTGGTGGAGACTGCAGGTGATATGCACGAGACGCGAAATTTGTTGCAAGTCACTTTAATGTTTTTCGACACGACTAGGCCACAACGCTGGCACAAACAAAGAAATGTGACGGAAATCGCGATACAAACTGTAGCGAGATAGGAAGAGACGATGCCGCGAGAAAATGAATAATTGAACGTAGATGAAGTCACGAGTGAGTCTTAGTGCAAGCGAGCGCTGCGAAGTCAGAACGTATTCTGAGATCTCGTTCGCGCACCAGAACGCACGAAACGTCGGAAAGACGGTTGATCGCATTGTTCTAATGGGTGAATTCGGTTCACCGTTGCGCGCGAGGTGAGATTCAAACGGAGGTGTTTGTCGCCGGTGACACGGCTGTTTACGCGAGCGAGACAACAGCCGCTCGATCGCGCGTTCGTAACGCGAAAACAATTTTGGAACCATCATCAACGGTCGGAATACCTTCGTTTGAATTCTCCCCTTTTTTATGCCAATACTGAACAGGTGGGCTCACTTATGTATGCGGCAGTATCCACGAGGCCGGACATAGCATATGCTGTAAGTATGTTGAGCCGATTAATGAAAATCCAGGAGGGGAGCACTGGACATCCGCGAAAAGGGTACTACGTTACCTTAAAGGACGATATCGCACGGTATCACTTACAAAAAGACGGGATGCGATTTTCACGGATTTGTGGACTCAGACTGGGGAAGCAACATGGATGATAGGAAATCCCAAACAGGCACCATATTGAGATTAGCAGACGCACCCATCACGTGGGAGTCTAGAAGACAGAGATGCGTTGCACTGTCGAGTGTGGAGGCTGAGTACATGGCGCTAACTGAGGCAATCAAGGAAGCGGTTTACCTGCGAAGCCTCTTGAGCGAACTTGCGATGTCCGAAGTTGACCATGGGGGAACCATCGTATATTGCGATAAACAAGGAGCCCAAAAGTTGATAAAGAATCCAGTATTCCATTCGCGAACCAAGCACATCGATATCCGCTATCACTATATCCGCGAGATATATCAAGGAGGGGGGGGGTCGATGTTGAATATATCGCAACGCAAGACATGCTGGCAGACTTGTTAACTAAGAGTCTCTGCAATGTCAATCACGCTAAATTAATGCGCGGCTTAGGACTGAATGCCATTGATAAGTGTCCACGTTGAGAGGGGGTGTTAGAAAAAATTCACCGCGCTCACTCAACTGCTTCCTGCGCGCCCTCTAGTCTATTCTATTCTCGATGTATTTTTCTTCTTTATCTAACCACGCTCTGCTAACACGTGTATATGTACAGAAATAAAGGCATGTATTATGCAAAATAAGGTGAAGAGGTTTAATAGGACAACCTGAAGATCCTTCGGGAACATAAGGATTAACAAAATCTAACAGAGGTATTTATTTTAAGATTTATTTAATAACGTATTTTCCACAGTGTTCTGTCACTGAAACCTGAATACGTTGATCCAATCAAAAATCTACAGTGCAGAAGCACGGATTATTAACGTTAGGTGAATGCCAAAAAAATTATCGGCGTGCAGCAGTGATGTTTTTTGAACGTTATGGGCTCAAAAAATGTCATGCAACATATCATAATTTAGAAAAGCGGCTTCGCGAGCACGGTGAATTGTGTAAAAAAACTCGCAATAAACCTAAAGCTGTCACTAATGAAAATAATAGTGCCAGTATTCTTGCTGCAATTACATTAAATCCTCATATTAGTCAACGTACACTTGCACAAACATCACATATTAGTTGTTCATCAATTCAACGAATTTTGAAACGGCAAAAGTTTCATCCATATCACATGGTTTTATCACAAGAGCTTTCGATAGCAGATTACGATCGCCGCGTAAGATTTTGTGAGTGGCTGCAGGGTGTTGTGGAAAATGACTTTTTGTGCAAAATACTTTTTTCCGATGAGGCCACTTTTATGAATACAGGGCATGTAAATAGACATAATCTGCATTATTGGGCCGTGGAAAACCCAAATTGGATGCGATGGGTTCCCTTTCAACATCGATAGTCTTTAAATGTTTGGTGTAGCCTAATAGGAGATTTTGTGATTGGACCTTATTTTTTCCAAGAAACTGTAACATCTGCAAGTTATTGTGATTTTTTAAAAAATCATTTGCCTGCGCTTTTGGAAGATGTGCCACTGCACGTTAGAAGAGAAATGTGGTTCCAACAAGACGGCGCTCCTCCGCATTTTGCAATCATCACCAGGCAATTTTTGAACGAAAAATTTGGGAACAAATGGATAGGTCGTGGGGGACCTCGGCAATGGCCTCCTCGATCCCCCGATCTAACACCATTAGATTTTTTCTTATGGGTATATGTAAAGGACAAAGTTATGTTTGAACCACCGACGACAAAAGAGGATATGAAACAAAGAATACGTGACGCTTGCGCTTCAGTGACTCCCGAAATGTTAAAAAATGTTAGAACAACTTTGATGTTTCGAGTAAATAAATGTTTACAAGCCCGTGGTGGACATTTTGAACATTTAATTTAAAGTATATTTTATTTCTTCACGAATAAGCAAAGGACTCAAGCGCGTATAATTCCGTAACGCTTTTTCCGAGCGCTTCAAGTACCTACAACTCGAAACTTCAAACTGTTATATCTCATCATGGAAGTATCTGACAAAAAAATGTTTCAGACAAAATTGACTTGTTTTTTCCTGTAGAATCTAAATATGTAACATTTTATAGAGGGTTCCATTTAAAATTACAAAGGTACCTCCCCTCCCCCGTTAAAGGGGAAGGGAGGCCACTTCACGTTTATGTAGTCAGATAGGCCCTTCAGTTCCATGCAATTTAAGACTAAGAACTTTAAAATCGATGACATAGTTTTCGAGATATTGAGATGTTCAGAGTTATGTGGGCCACCCTGTATATAATGTTCGAAATATCGTGTTGACGGTAGGCTGAACCTGCACCGATAAAAAATTAATGCTCGCATCTGATTGGTCGAATCATTGTTCCGGAACGATCACTGGGGCGGAACCAGGGTATATATACCCCAATTTTTCAGGAGTGCTACATTCGACGTTCTGACTTAAGAGTGACAACATGGAGTATTTCAGGTCTTTCCTTCGTGCGCTAGGACTGCTGGAATCTGCCAAGGTGGATTTCATTTCAGAACTACCGCCGGAGGTATCGCAATTGGTTCTACGCAACTTGGATCCTAAGTCTCTGCTTTGCGCAGCTCAAGTGTCACGGAAGTGGTTGAATGTCTGCAAGGCTGATCCACACCTTAGACGAACCGCCAGACACTATGAGCAACGCACAATGCGGAGAAGAAATGAGCGATTCACAGGGTATGCTGTTGACAAATCGAGAGTGGCAGTGCAGAGGGAGGTGCCGGTTCCCGCGAAGGTGAAAAGGGCTGCACCTGATGCGAGACTAAAAACTCTGACGGTGTTCTACAGTGCGGCCAAAGTATGTTCAGTAAGTTTAAGGCGTAGAAGGTGTATAAGAATGTAATATATAATTCAATTGTATCGTGACGTGCTACTTGTAGCAAATACTCTAATTATTGTTAACATATCGTTGTGTAATCCGCAGATAGCTATAATTTGTAAGCATTTGACGTTCTTGCAAGCCAAGATGAACAACGACACTACAATGTATCCATTCAATATTTTTCCCTAAAACCTTTCCAGTAAGGAGGCAAGAGAATTTACAAAGAAATAAACATTTCGATCAATCTGCATCTTTAGATTTTGGATTGCAACGAAGTTTCTTAGTGTTTCTAAATTAAATGTTACAAATAAAATCGAGGTTGTTAGAAATAAATTCAACGCGCTCTCTCAACTGCTTCCTGCGCGCCCTCCAATCTATTCTATTCTCGATGTATTTTTCTTCTTTATCTAACCACGCTCTCCTACCACGTGTATATGTACAGAAATAAAGGCATGTATTATACAAAATAAGGTGAAGAGGTTTAATCTGTAAAAGAAACACCTTGCGCTGCCTTGTATACAAGCGTGTGTCCGTTGCGTGAGGAAGGATTGTCGTTCCTCAGACAATGTTGTGGCGCGCGGTCGTCGCCCCGTGTTTTTCGACACAATAACTGATCGATGACGACTCGAGCTATAAGGTCAGAGTGAAAAACCGCCGACACTAGTTTTCGTTTTGAGTTGTCCGTTAAGCGAGTTCAGTTCACGTTCAGACTTGGCAGAGAACATTTAATAAAGCATCTTTCTAAATTACACGATTTAGCTTCCTGAAAAGACCCTTCCACTCTACAAATCGGACAACCTGAAGATCCTTCGGGAACATAAGGATTAACAAAATCTAACAGAGGTATTTATTTTAAGATTTATTTAATAACGTATTTTCCATAGTGTTCTGTAACTCAAACCTGAATACGTTGATCCAATCAAAAATCTACAGTGCAGAAGCACGGAAGTTCTTATCCCCACAGCGACAATACGGAGCACCTCAAGGTTTTCTTTTGCGTGACCTGACTTTTGGAATGTAGCGGCTCACGGTTGGCGACCGTAATAACCATTAGGACGGTCCGCTTACAGACGTCAAGGATTAGGCCATAAAGCCGTCCTCGGCATCTGCAAAGTCAAAAATGACTTTACTTCTTTATTGGTTTTACGTGTGCAATAACAGAAGCATCGCCAGCCTGTGCACCGCTACGGGACCGCCTGGCCACGCGGCCAGCACGGTCAAGGAAAGTCCCAAAGTGTTTATAGTCGCCTAACCGAGCGACAGGGATTTCCCTTCGCCCGCCGAACAGGCGGAAGCAATAAAAAATAAAACTACCACTCTGACGGCCTCAAAGTAGTAGGCTACACCCCGGTACCTTCGCAAAAAGGTAACGCCTTTGCCGACGAAAATATAAATAGCGACCATCCGAGACAGCGGGTCAGATTTTGTACACGCGCCTTACCTACTCCGTCGGCTTAATAAAGTACTTAGTAGAAAACCGAACACACGTCATTTTACCTACAGTCCGAGTCGTCACAGGAACCTCTAGACGTAGATCTCATTCTTATGCGATTACCAGCGGAGTGGTTGGATGTCTGCAGAACTGATGGGAGTCTACTAAGACGATCTACAAGGCATCGCGAGCGTCGCATAGAGTGGAGAATGATGAAAGACTTCCGAAGAAATGCAGCTGCTGACCGTTGAATCACAGCGGAATTGGAAGTTCTGAATCTTGTGGTTTCTCGGCCGTACCGGCGCCGCGCGGCATTCCAGGCACGCCGGAGCTCCGCAATGCCGGCGGACCACCAGTACGCCCTCCTGGGGGCGAACCGAATGCGGGGCATGGCGGTGTCGCACACCGCCGTCATTACCTCCCGCAGCCGCCTCGCCCCTTGCGCAGGCGTCAGCTCAGACAGGGCCGGCCCCGTCCATGTCGCCGCGGCTACCGAGGCCCCGAACGCGTCCGCGTCCAGCCGCTTCAAGGCCCATCGCGGCCGTCGGTCCCCCCGGCCCGGCCGGGAATCCCGCGTGTGGAGGGTGGGCCACACGTTCATGACGATGGGCGTATGGTCTGACGCAATCTCAATCTCCTCGGCCACCTTCCATCCCGACACCCGGCGCACGGCCGTGGGAGTCCCCCATGTCAGGTCGATAATCGAGACCCCCTGCGGACGCACGCACGTTGGCGTGGATCCCCGGTTAATCAACCGGAGATATAGGCCGGCCGCCCATGTTAACACCTCGCTACCCCTAGTGGTCGTCCTGCTACTCCCCCACGATACCGCGTGGGCATTGAAGTCTCCCAGAACGAGAATCGGGAGGGCGCTGCACCGCGCGATGCAGCTGTTCAGCCCGCCCAGGAACCCCGAAATTGATCGAGGCCACAGCTCGGCGAGATGTAGATCCCCACAACCGCGATGTCCCCCCATTGCACCGCCACGAATCCCTCGCCCCGCTCCAGAAGGGAGACCGACGGGGACCCGGGGCGGCTTCCCGCCACTATTACTACGGAGCCGCTCTCGTCCCCCACCCAGAAGGGGTGTTCGGGGACGGCGTACGGCTCCGCCGCAACTGCCAGCCCAGCCCCCCACTCGCGCACGGCTTGGACAAACAGGTCCTGTGCCGCGCGCGAGTGGTTGAGGTTCGCCTGCAGAACCGGAGTAGGATTAAAAGTACCTACTCTGACATGGGCTCTGCAGACTCCCCTCCCTGGGGAGGGAGGGGGGCTGGGCCCCCGGCGCCGTCTGCGGCCGCTGCGCGGATGCAGCCCCAGACGCGCCTTTCTCTTTCGTCGCCGCGCGGCCCCTCTTGGGAGCCGGAGCACACGCTTTGGCCCCGAATCTATGGCCCGATGGTCTCCCCAGGTCCGCGCAGAGCGGACACCTGGGGGCGACCTTGCAGGCCGAAGCCCGGTGCTCCGCCGCCTCGCAGCGGTAGCACAACACGCCTCTGTCGACCGCGCTCTTACATGTCGCCCGCGTGTGCCCCGTCTCCAAGCAACGGAAGCATTGGAGGGGCCGCTCCCTCAGCGCCTGGACGCGGGCCGAGGACCAGCCGACCAGCAGCAGGCCCCCCGCCACCACTTTCTTGACGGCCGCGAGGGGGCCCTGGGCCCAACAGGAGCCCAGCGCCTGCTCCGAGGCGGGTCTGCGGATCTCGCCGACCCGGAACTCCGCCGCGGAACACCCCCCGCCGCCGCCAGCGCCGCCGCTACGTCAACGGACGACACCGAGTCGTCCAGGCCCGCCACGCGCACCTCGCCGCGCTTGACCGCCTGGGAGACCTTAACCCCGGTCCCCCCAAGCGCCTCGGCGATCCTCACGGAGAGGACCCGTGCCTTCTCCTGGCACCCCGTGCCCCTGACCTCCAGGAGGATCCCTCCGGTTTTCGACCGCCTGGGAAGCACCCCCGACTCGATCCCGATAGCCTTGAGGTCCACCCCCACTTTTGCCCTGGCCATCACCTCCGAGTAAGTGAGCTTGCAGCTCTCGGGGATGGTGATGGCCACTTCTCCCGTTCTGGGGGTGCGTCCCAGGCCACCGTCCCTCCCGGCGGCGGGCTTCGCCGCGCTCGCGCCGCCCTGCACTCGTGCGCCGCCCGCCGTCCTCGGCTCCCTCGCAGCCCGCAGCCGTGAAACAGCGGCAGCTGCCTCGGCCGCGGCTGCTCTCGCCGCAGCCTCCTCCGCGGCCATCTTCTTCTTGTCCTTTTTCACGGCCTTAGCCGTCACCTCCATCCACGTCGCTGGGACGACCGGTGGCGGAATGACAACGGGGGGCACCACCCTCACGTTGGACACGACCACCGGTCCAGTCCCCTTGGTGACAGACGTCGCCGGCAGAGAAGCCACCGGCGTCGCCTCGCGCGCCGACTTACCTTCCGCCCGGAGGGCCGGGGCCAACCTAGCCAGAATCGTCCTGAACCGCTCCTCCATCCGGGCCTCTAGCTCCCGGTTCCTGGCCGTTATCAGCGCGCCGACCCGGAGAAGCAGGGCTTCAGAGTCCAAAACTCCCGCTCCTTCCCCCGACGACCCTATCGCCTCCGTCCCCCGCGTACGGACCCCCGCTGTCGAGGAGGCGGGGGGCGCCTCCTCTATTGGCGCATGCCCCGCCCGGCCTCCATTGACCGGAGCCTCGCCCGGAGGTCACCAGCCTCCTTCGCGAGGTCCGCGTTCTGCTCGCGGAGGCGGGCTACCTCCTGGCTCCCCTGCCACGCCATCCCGGTAAAGCACCGCTGCATCAAGGTGGTGCAGTGGACCCTGGCGACTGCAGAACAATCCCGCAAGTCTTTAGCAAGGTCCCGCTTGAGGCCCTTTGAGACGGTGGAGACTCTCTCCACCATCAACATCGCCTCCTCCACCTCCCCCACCAGCTGCGCCGTCGGCATCCTCCCACCCATCCTGATGAGGTCATCGACCCTCCTCGTCTGACTCCTCTCGGCGCGGCCGCCGAGGGCCAGGTCCATGATGGGCGTCCCCGACGTGCCCTCCCCGGGGTCCGCCTGCGGCACCGACCCGCCACGGGTGTGCTGCCCCCCCCCCTCTAACCGGGCACGCTTGGGGACAGAGACCCCAGATGTCGCGCCCCGCTTCTCCGCGACCACGCGCGTCGTGATAGAACCGACGCAGCTCGAGATGGAGATGATTGTTTCACCCCCATCCGAGTCCTCGTCCGCGATGACCGCGGCCGCGTCCTCCCCGGCAGTAACCACTGCCATCTCCTCCCCGGCAGTGACCACTGCCGTCTCTTCCCCCGCCGTCGCTGCTGCCGTATCGGCAGCCTCCCCCACAACATCAAGGTTTTTATTCTTAGATTCCATGTCTGGTCCCACGAGATTGGTAGGAAAAAACACGTCCGCCCGGGTAGAGCCTCCTTGCCCGGGTAAGGCTAATTTCAACTGGAGTTCGCCAGGTATCCAGACGTTGGTGCGCTAGTGGCTGATGTACCCCACCAGCCGCGCCCTGTAGCCAGGGCGTACCATCTCACCGCGCACCTAAGCTTAGGGCATTAGGGATATTTTATAGAGGTTATCATCCTCGCGGCCCGGCCGATTAAGGCAAGACCACCGTTCCGGTAAAACATGACCACCGGTTTACGGCATGGGACCCTACGGCGACCTCCCCGGTCGTTATCGCAGGACCCATTGGTCCGCGGTTTTCATCCCTCCGTGTGAGCCTTACCGGCAAGGGAGGCCCTGCCAGGATCCGAAGATCCCGCCGGCATCGCCTCACACATCATTGGGACTACTTCCCGCGGAATACCCCTTGCTCCGT